>NC_030425.2:9802500-10092500 GCF_001660625.3 Ictalurus punctatus
GGCAGAAATGCCTGGTGGATGAAGAGAGGTAGAGGAGACTGGCCAGGTTAGTTCCAGCTGACGGGACTAGAGGTTGACCGATTTTACCGATAAAGTTGGGCAGTACTTGCCAATAACCAATTAATCAACCAATAGTTTTTAAAACTGATACTGAATGGAAACACAGCACTCAAAGTAAAGTATTTCAAAAATAAACAGTACTGCCTATACCATGAAAATGTACTGCACCTATTTTAAATGAAATAAATATTAACTATTAATAATTCTTAAAGTAAATAAAAGATACACATTCAAACTGAACCAAAAAGTCCAAATTACAAATAAAAAGAGACATCCAATATGACTCAAAAAAACACTTCAAATAACAAGAAAATGTGTCGGTGATAGGTTTTTTTTCCGTCTCTAGAGGCCGCTCTCGTACTGTATGATGACAGCGGACCCTTCTCAGCCTCGACCAGGAAAAACTATCGCTGTGGATTTTTTTTGCCAATAATCGATAATTCCAGCAATCCGTTATCGGTGTCGACTTCTAGACCGGACGGTTATTGTGTCTCAAATAACTACTATTTACAGCCGTACTGAAGAGAAGAGCATTTTAGAATGCAGAACACGCCCAACCTTGAGGCAGACGGGCCACAACAGCGGAAGACCACATGGGGTTCCACGCCCGTCGGACGGGAACGGTAATCTGAGACTACGCTGCCACAGGCTCATCAAAACTGAACAGATGAAGATTAGAATAAGACCAAGAATAAGCGCTTTTCCAATCTTCAAATGTCCCGTTTAGGTGAGCCGATACAGCTGTACTTCATATTAATGTTCAATAGGTCGACCATTTTGTTAGGTAGATTTAGTGTTAATATTAATATTATTTATAGGTAGCTAGCTATTGTCTAGTATATTACTACCTAGTACATTTGTTCGACTCTATTCAAGACTACTAAGTATTTCTAATACATTTTAGTTTTACCAGATCATTTTAGGACAGGTGTTGAGTAAAGGAGTCTTTATTCATCACGTCAAAGAAGACTGGTTCTATAAACAGATTATGGGCCGCTATGATATTTTTGCCATGTACATGAGTAATATTACAGCAGTTAAATTAAGTAAACCAAACAACGGATGCCAAATGTCCTTCTTGGCCCAATACTACATATAATATAAAGACTGGCTTATGCAGTATTACAGTATACTGGCTTGTAGAGTACTATAGGAAGCTGTTTGGGATTGAGACTTTGGTTCATTCGTTCATTTACCTTCAGCTGCTTTTTCCTGGACAGGTTCAGAGTGGAACACTGAGTGCTACAAAGTTGAGTGAATCACAGGGCCCCATCCACACACATTCACGTACTCATTTGCACCCGGGGGTGGGGGGGGCTGGTGGGCAACTTGGCATACCCAATCCACCTACTGCCTTGTTTTTGGAAGGTGGGAAGAAACTGGAGATCCCAGATGAAGCCCACACACATGGGGGAGAACATGAAAAACTCCACACAGACTGCGAACTTAGGTCAGGATTGAAATGGAGTACATATCTCTAATGTTAACATTAACAGCAATCTGTCTCTCTTTCATCTGCCCCACCTCCCCACACATACTGGGGACCCACCCCCTAAACTACACTTTTCATTTTTCTGCAGAAACGTTGGGGACCAGTAGAAATGGAGTTTGGACATACTCTTGAAATCGAAGTGCAACAAAGCGGGCTAAGAATAATAACTGTACCTCCAGCAGCCACGGCTTCAGCTTGCGGTCAAGGATGATGTCAAAGCCGAGGACCTCGAAGCAGACACTGTCGCTCCCTGTCGGTTGTCCAGGGCGGCACATGCGGTACGCATGGAGCACATGAGGCTCGGCCACAATCAGAGTCTTCACCACCAGCTCCTAGCGTAAGAGGAAAAAAAATAAACAAGAATCGCACACAATTCAAATTCAGCAATGACGTTCAGTCTTAAAGTAGGAGTCTTTCCACGCCAATCCTCCTCACCAATCCTCTGACTTCAAGGTCATGTGAATAGCAAGTTTAATGAATCTATAGGTGTGAATCACATCCTGAAGGTTAAATCAGTATCACCAGTACTGACGATTTCTCTTTCAGTGCGTCCTAACAGGAGATCATAACAGAACTACCACTAGACATTTCTAAATGACCGAAAATGTTAAAAGACAAATGACCCCTCCCCCAATTCCTTTAAGAGCGCTATTGCACCCCTTGTTCTTTGTATTTCCAAAATACCAATGTGTGTACACCTATTGAGTTCTGGGTTCTTTGGTCTTTCAGCAGAGCCCAAGCATACCAGTGTCTGTTTGGGGGTGGGTGGTTGTGGTTGGGTCTCTGTGTATATATCAATGTGTACGTCAGCATGTTTCCTGTGCATAAAGTGATTCATTATATTCACTGACTTACCAGTCCATCAGGTGTACCTACCGTTAATCTACCCTCATTGACCATTGTATCAAATAAGGTATACAACTGCAGACTATAGTCCATCTGTTACTATGCACAATGTGTCAAACCCCCACAATAATGCAGATGAACCACCAGAGGACCACCACTGGCCATATGTTATTTTGGTGGTGGACCATTCTCAGTAATGATGCAATGTTAAGTGTGTGTCTGGTGCTGGTAGAGGCATATCAGGCCCAGAAGTTAGGAAAAATCCACCAAGCAAAAATATCCAGCCGATAGCTTCCTGCGGTCAGACAACAACGCTCAAGAAGGGCTAGAGCATCAACACAAACTGTGCGTGAAAAACATGAGCTATAGAGTCAGGGGTTCCCAAACTAGGAGTCGCAACCTCACATGGGGTTGCGCGATTTACAAATGGGGTCATGAGTGGAACACAATCTCCTCTTTTATCTTGCTGATGTCAAATTCAGACAAGTCACGTTTAAATTAGGAGTGAACATTTCCCCACTATCCTGACATGCTGCACTAGCATCCATTTACCTCTGCTAGTTCCTCGGTAACACTAAGTGACTCTGACTCACTGGAACAACAGAAAATCAAGAAAACGAACACAAAAACATGTACTGAATATGAATATTACAGGTGCACTAGTAAATAAGGTGGAAATAACAAGGCCTCGTGTGTGGCAGAGATTTACTATGCTGCAAGAACGGTACAGAGTACTGAAATATTTCTTTGAAAATTTCTGTTTCCTTTCCAAGCTCTCAGCTGTGTGAAGCTGGATTCTGTGCTCTTGTCTGCATCGAGTAATACGTCCTGGTATAAGAGGAATAACACACTCTGGGCCACGTCTCAGAGCGGTAACGGTTATTGCATTCTAGAAAATTCTTGAGGCCAACATTTTACTATCCACTATTTCTACATTAGATTTCTCACTAATACACTAGAAACTGGTGAGTGAGAAAAGAAGCTCTTATATGCTTTTGCTTTATTTAAGTCTGAGATCGCTGAATTGCTTTCTCCTAGAACACCACTGTAACACGCACCAGCTAACTACTCACGGGAATACTGCACCAATCAACAAATTAGCACCAGAATCACTAAGCACATGACAAATATCTCAATATGAACATATTTATTGTGTTTCGGGGTGGAATTTTCTTTTGAAAGGACCGGCCTGATAATCAGCTTGTCGTGCTTGTTTTGGTTAAATTACATTATGTGCCATTTTCTAGACTGTTGTTTTTTCAGCCAAGCAAATTATGAGCTTGCCGTGTGGTCTAGTTTACGAGTATATCGTTTGTCCACATCGTTCTCAGTGATCAGTATTTAGTCACAAGTGTAAACGGCACAGAGAGGAATAAATGCTTCGAGGGACAGCGAGAACCAGCCACATGCTGGAAATGTGGTGGGCGTGGCATTTACAACACGCAATGAGAACGAGATCTCAATATCCGATCACGTGAAAATGGGAAAACAATAGAACGAGCCAAACGGACAAAGTAGTGAAAGAAAAGATTAACAAGCTGACAGGAAACAGAACACATCCAAGCAGAAGTGAAAGAAAAGGAGGGAGGAGGAAAAAGGCAATGTTTTCTGATCATTTACAAAATCCGGCAGGATTTTAAGAACTGGTAAAGCAGGCTAGCTGAAGAAAACAGTAAAGCAGGATTCCCATATTCACGAGTGTCAGAGAGGTGAAGGGCAGTTACATGAGTGGGACAGGTTGAGGCCGCCTACTAAAGGTAGGAACGCTGCACCGAGACACCGCAGCGCTGACAGATGAGCTAGTAAAACACAGAAGCACAGGACGAAAATAGAACAGCGGGACGGGGGTAAAAAAAAAAGAAAAAAAAAAAAGAATGACAGCTCAAACTGCAGTCTGAAATAAAAACACAGACAAGAAAGTTCCCTTGGGGGTAAAAAGGTTAAAGTGGAATAGCATGTAGCCAAAGTGTCGGGCTAAAGTGGCTACACAGAAACATATGGGCATATTTGATTGAAATAACAATGGACGTTTCATGATGACGGAGTAGGCTAGATACTCAACCATCAGTAACACTGCTTTACCTGAACATGCACGGTCAACACAGGTGTAAAGAGATGACAAAAACACACATTTTCTGTGAGCTGTAATGTGTTAAATGGTGCGCAAGAAAAATAAAAATAAACTCGCTTATGTGAGGCGGTCTGGGAAAACTGCCAAAACAGACCAAAAGTAAATAAATAAATAAATAAAATCGGGTTTTGACTAAATTTATTTTCCTGCTTAGATCATACTTTGACACCTGAGCTTTAAGAAACCATGAATATATTGTGTTAAAAAAAAAAAAAAAAAAAAAAAAAAAAAAAAAAAAAAAAAAACAGCATGGAAATGTTTTTATTTACTTTCTTTCCTTGCCTTGGTTGCCTGCCTGCAAAGATCATGTCGGGTAAGACGCCAGTTTAACAAATGTTTTGTTAAAGAAAAAAAAAACAGGCAGTCCGCTTAAAGATTATTAAAACCTGACTAGCTAAGTGTGATTTCCTCACACGGTGAACGCAAAGCTTTAATCAAGTCGCTGGATAGCGATGTACTATGGAGGAAAAAAAAAAAAAGAAAAAAAAAGTCAATCACTTAGCAACCAAATACCGGCTGTCAAAAACATCCATGATGCTGTTGGTGGAATGGAATCTTTAAATGCAATTTCCTCCACTTGAGGGGGTAACCAGACGCTATAATTATACTTAAAATACTCTCGTTTTCCTTGTGGTTGAAATAGGTACGAAGGAGAGACATATTTCAGTTGCGGAGAGTCACAGTAGTCGACATTTCACCGTGTGAAGGGTTCCCCCAGGCCGCCACGCACATGATCTGGTTTCGGAACGTAGCAGACTTACCGAAACGTCGCCCCAGAATTTGGCGACATCGTAGTTGTTGATGCGGAGAAATTCAGTGAACCAGCCAATGGATCTCTTGCTGCCTTTATCCACGGTCTCATCACGCTCAAAATTCTCGTTGTGTTTGTTTACCGAGTAATTCGTCAGGTGCATGTATAGCTGACTCTGAGAGAAAGACACAGAAAATAATAATAATAATAATAATAATAATAATAATAATAATAATAATGATCAGCATACACAGGAACCATTAGCATCCATTACAAAAGATTTCTTGGCCTATTAACAACAAATGAGGTTTGTATGCTTTATTTTGCATGGCTTTAATAACACTTAATATCACACTACAACTGTATCCAGATCTTCTGATAGTAGTCGTATTTCCATTCATCGTTCCCGGGTCCTATAAAACTGGTGGCGATGTCAAATGTCAGAATGTGTATGATTCAATAAAACCATGCCGGAAGGAAATATCAGGCCAAATATTAAAACACTGCTTCCTTTTCATCTGGGTAACATATGGCATTCTTACCAGATTGGACTCATTAGGCGTATGATACTTCTCGGTTCCCATCCGCACCAAGCCGTCATTGTAGAGGAAGATCCTCAGAGGGTCGCAGGAGGTGACCAGGATGTAAATGCGTAGGTCAAACTTGTAGCCCTCCATTAAAAAGGGCTTGTCCAAGTACTCCTGCACAATGAAGTGGTCTTGTGCCGGGAGTTTTTCGCAATTCCGAATCAAAGATATACTGAAAGAGAAAATGTATACTTCTTTTTTTTTGTTTTGTTTTTTAAAAAGGGAACAATCCTGAAATGTTCCCTGCATACATATTTAAGAAACTGCTGGTATTGAATATGGATCTCTGTAGTGTAAGAGAAAGGCTGGGGTTTATTAAGTTGACTGCCTTTGCTGCTGGTTTCTAGACTGTGACTAGGCGCAGGTTAATAGGATCAGACATCACGGACCATTTCAGCCTCTGCAATCATTTATTTGCTTTGGGGAGCTTGTCGCCGGCACTCGGGCGTTATGGCACACAGTCACGATTACATGCGCCAATGGAAGAATGCATGATGGAGTGAACCGGTGGGTATTTTGCAAACAAGGGGCCTTAAAAAAAAATAAAATAAAAAAAAAAACTCTTCAGGCAGTAAAAAATACTGACATCAGGCAAGGTTAGCTTAATTGGTTACATGCTTTTCCTACTCTGGTTTACATGAGTTTGAAATGTGTAGCCGAGACGCTAACTTTGCGGCACTAAGCCACTTGCAAGTGGAGGGAAAAGGGTTTGTGAGTTACAGCTCATTTGTTCTGCAACCTATTAGAGTCAGACATTTTACACTTGCTGTGCTCCACCTTCCGATGATACATCAAGAACGCCCATGCTTGTTTTAATCTTAGACTCTTTATCAAAGAAAGTATTAAACCGATTAATAGGCTAATTAAACTGAACATAACATTTGCTCTTGACACTTGGAATACAGCTGTTTCTCAGACCCAACATAACTCGTTTGGGGAAAATAAACATAAATATAAATCTTGTTATGAGGGCAGAAGAAATATATTTGGCAAGCACTTCACACAGCATCCCAAACTAGATACTTAATGAAATATAACTAGTTAAATAAATCTAACAACCAAAAAATAATAAAAATACATAAACATGCACTACAGCGCTGTTGAATTCATGAATCTGATTGGTCAGATATTCTTGATTCATTTCCTATTAATGTAGTGCCGGCTGTAATTTAAATCACAGGTTTAGATTAATGTGCTTGTTCTAAAACGTGATGCGTTTCTATAGTAACAGGTCATTCACAGGGACCTGTAGGACAGACTCTTCTCTTCGGCTAATATATTTTTAAAAACATGCTCCTCTTCAACGAATAAATTGATGATGATGTGAAGTGTTCTGTAAAGAGACTAAAAACGTAACGTTTACGGAAGGAGTCACGGGTCAGAGCGTTGTGACAGTCAGAACGTTTTTCGCCACGGGAGAGTCTTCAGCACAGAGAGTCTCAGTAACATGACGAGATAGGTTTTTTTTTTTTGTTTGTTTGTCTTATTAACGTCAAGAGAGTGGGGAAAAAAGTGCGGCTGGTGAGGGAGTAACTGTTTATACCTGCTATGACGTATGTGAAAACAGGAACTCATTTGTCTCATGGACTTTAACACAAAATTAAATATAACTATAAATGGCTTAAAAAATTCCTTAAAAAAAACAACTATAAAAAACTAAAAAAATAAATAAATAAATCAACTTCTGGGTGGGAACAGCATCACACCATGCCATCACTGATTATAAACGGTGTTCCAAAAGTCTCCATACATAGCGGGGGAAAATAACACTTTTTAGCAAAATGTCCTCCAAATGTCTTTTTCTTCATACTTAGTTTATAATATATATTAGTTTGAGATAGCCTTTAAGAACAAAAGGAGAACGTATTGAAATCGTTCTCATGGCCGGATCAGGAAGTTGTCACAAGGTTGTGAAGGACTTTAACAGGAAACATGGCGAGCACATCACACACACACACACACGACACTGCTGCCAAACTTAATAACAAATTCAAAAAGACAGGAAGTGTTGCAGACCGACCGAGAAGCTGGACGTCCAGGAACATCCACTGACGAAGACACAACCGACGTGGTGCTGGGAAACATATTCCCCTATCTATGGAGACTTTTGAGGACACCCTGTGTTCCTATAACAGCACATCCTGATGTGTTATATTCCGTACGTGGCAAACACAGGACGCCAATATTTAAAAATCTGAAGCCGTTGGTAATGATCCAGTCGTTCATACCCTATGTGAAGTACACATCAAACCATCACAGATATGAGACTAGATTTTTGAGAGACATTTTTCTCAACAGAATTACAAGAGCCTTTTCTTAATTTAAACAACAATTTAATCAGCACCAATAATGCCACAAAACTGGCCACTTCTCCCAGTCATAGTGATACAACATATATTGTTGTCTGTATGTTTACCATTTTGAAATCTGGCTCCGTTCCCCTGAGCTGCACTACATCCGGACGGGGTTAGAGTCGTTTGCGGCTGTAGTGGCGAATCATATGACATGATTGATGAGCTCTGATGGCAGATAATCAAAACCCACTTTAGCCAACTGTTTAATTTGGCACCGGTGGGGATCTCTCCTTTACGCCTCTGATGCTCTGTGCTTTTTTTTTTTCCTTTTTTATTTTTTTTTAAACATGCCTAAGCTCAGACATAAACAATGAGTTTAGCTTTCCAACTGGAAAATAAATTACGGAGGAAGATGTAACTTCATTTCCTGTGTCACGCCGAGCGTTTTCAAATCTAATCTCCCGCCTCTCCCCCCTCCGAGTGGCCGAGTTAAGCTCATCTTCTTTCACTTTCATAACATGCTGCAATAATTCAACCTTTGATGACTCTTAGTTTTAATAAATACCGTCTTACTTGTAGCATACGTCCATACGCAATGCACGTTCATATAAAAATAAATAAATAAATAAGAGAAAGAAAGCGAGAGATGGAAAAGAAAAAGTGCCTGTGGTTCTTCTGCTGCTTTATCTGTGTCAACACCCCCATCTGCTGGTGTACAAGTAAATTACAAGCCGAGGTTACAGAAAGTGATCAGTATAAAATTCCAAGCAGTACCTCCAGTATTTTGTGATTTTGCGAGCGCAGAAATGAACACAAAGTCAAAAATATTCGGAGGAGCTTGCGAGTTTTCTAATTTACCGCAGATTTCCAGCAGATTTAGGCCAAGACGCATCATATGATGTCATCACAACACTCGTTCGGCCAAAGCCCTCTACGATTCACGCATGTCGAACATGAGCACGGCTAAAAATTCGCATTTACCAACAAACAACTCTGGGAAAGCTCACGCAAAACAATTACGTTACGATACAGAGACAAGGACCGTCTTATCAGAAGGATCAGAATTACAGGCAAATCAGCTTAAAAATCACAGGAGCAGAGGAAACAGTGGGAAAAGTCAGACACAGACAGCAAAAACCCTAATCATAATCTACTTATCATTAATAACAAAAAGTGGTTTGCACTGCACTCAAGGACTGTGACGTACCCATGACCCATTGCTCCGTTTGCGGGCTTGACGATGAACGTCTTTTGCTTCCGTTTGCGTCTCAGCTCCTTCACGTAGTTCTGGAACTGAGTGTACTCCGCCGGGAAGATCCAGGTTTTGGGAATGAAGCTGTATTCCTGAGGCTGGCTTTTAATCATCCTGAGAGAAGGAGGAGAAAAAGATGGAAAAAACCGCCACGCTAGAGCTTGGACTATGAGAGTGCCTAGAGGACAGTGTTTGATAAATAAGTCGCTAATCAGGTGTTGTAATGTGTGCATGCATGGTGGTTCTGTTTTTTTTTAAAACGTGAAAGTTACTTACTTGGACATGTTTCTTGCCAGACAGTCTTTTCGACAGATCTCTCCCATTCCCGGGAAGTGGTTAATTCTCTGAAGGAAATAATAATAATAATAATATTCGGAGGGCGTTTTAGAATTCCCCTCACCGTAAATAAAAACGGCACATTATAACCACAAAACATGAAGTGGAACTATTATGTACTGACATTTATGCCCAATTACAGACACAAAAACAAAAGCCAATCTCAAAACCTTTCTTAACCCTTATTGAGATGACTGGATCATTTTAGATGAAAACACAAAAATAGACAATCAATCTCATCTTCAAGGGGCAACGTAAGTGGTTCTGCATCAGAGCCCCTGCACGTGTAGGTAGTGACAGATGAATGAACTGCTCGAAATACAACAAGACGGAAAAGGAAAGGAGTATGAAAAGTGGGCTTTTCTGTATTCTTCAAGCAAATGAGGCTGAACAGGGCCATTAATTAGGACCGTATGAACTGCAGCTTGACAGCAAAGTTTCAGCGCAAATCACTGGGAAGAAGGGGGGAGCACTTCAACGAGTGTAAAAGGAATTTGTGATCATCTGGATGAGACAGCCATAATGAGGAAGAACATCAACAGCAGGGTGACATGGAAGAGAAGGATGTCAAGCGTGACTATCAAACCTATTTGGACCACTTTTCTTTCTTACCATGATCCCTGTGATATGTTAAACTGAGAAAAGGGAATTTTCGCTACCAAAGGAGCTCGCTGCTCTCTGCTTCACCTGTACTGTGGGCTTTATAATGAACCAAACTATAGTGACAAAAAAAATTATTTCCTTGAATAAACTTCATTATTCGGAAGTATACGGTGCGTGAGAAAACAAAATGTTTGGCTGTGAAGAAACAAACAATCTCACAAAATGCATATTGATCGATCTATAAAACAACAGGTACCTGCACTCGGGGAGGGAAAATAAATAATTGGTACCTTTGTATGTCTGGAGTGGTACCACCAAGGGAACATACTGTATTTTGTACCTTTTATATGTATCTTTCTCCTGGAAACGTGGATATAGCGTACCTTTCTCACTAAACCGTACAAAAAGTGCATCTTTGAGGTTACCAGCCCACCCCAGCGACAAAGGAATGGTGCAGTTTAGCGCACAACCCCCCCCCGACCCCCAGGTGTGAACTGTGGTTTCATAAAACATTAAAAGAGCCCACATATTACAGCAGTTCACGTTTGTCACGATCTCCCCTGCAGATGGCGCTGTGGCGCTACAGGCACGGAGAGCCGGAGGGCGTGCACGTGCACAAACCAGAGCGAGCACATGTTCGTGGATTACATAGGAACTATGGGTTTCTGTTCTGTCTCCTCCTTGTTTAGTCATTGGTTGGTTTTCGAGGGTGTGTATTAATTGTTTGAGCTGTTTACGTTCAGGTTTGATTATGTGTGTTACTTAAGCCCCTCGCGTTGCTGCGCACTTCGCGCAATATTAAATGTATAGACGCCAAGTATATGTGAGCTACCTGGATGCTAGAGGTCGTGTTTTCGTGCCACGTGTTTGTTCCATGCTTTGAACCTAGTCTCATGTTTAATACCCCGATTACAGCTTTTCCAGTTTAGACCGAGATCCCTGTTTAAGTTCTGGTTGTAAATAAAGACATTCATCTGCAACTGCTTCCACATCGAGTCTCGATTCATAACAACATTACTGTTACGTTAACGAAGTGGTTTTATACGCAAGGTCAGTGAGGATTAGAACATGACAGAGCATGCTTTTATAGGAAAATAATCCACGACGGGGTGGTGTGATACGACCCGACATGAAGCAGAGTTACTGTTACCACACTGAAGTAGACTAGTTCCCTACAACAGTACATCCCAAAGAGTTTTATTCCTCTTGTAGTCACATTTATTGCTCTGGAAGGTCCGTGAGACAAGCTAGATCCTGTTCACTTATGTTATAGTAGCTATAAACAGTTATTCCTTCACCAGCCTCGTATTTTTTCTCCTTCCATATCAATGACGACGCATTTTCCTTTCTTAAACAGCAACTTGCTTTTTAAATTTGTTTATTAGCCTTACGTTATGTACATCGTCTGCCACACGTCCCTATTAATGTAGAAATATATTATAGGTTTATGTTGTTATAATCCTATAGTTAAATTAAAGCTGGTAGTACAGTCAGAGCCGTGCTGGGGTTTTTTTTTTTGAGAGTTAATCGAGATGATCTGACCAATCAGATTCGAGAATATAACTATAATAAATAGTGAGGGTCTGCAGTGTCAACAAGTTCATACTATATGTCAATAAGACAAAGCCAGTGAAAGGATATTACTGACTTTCCGACGACCACGTGCTACAGAGTGAAGAAGTCATGCAAGATTTTTTGTTAACCTGAAGGAGAAGGAGGAGATTTGCTCAGGCCCATATGTGTTCTTGCCACTCAGAGTACAGTTAAGGCTGGGTTTTGAGTGACTGGCACATGGATATGGCAGACTGACAGCGCTACTGTTTGGGGAGAGTTGAGAAAGCTGGAAGGGTTGGCAGAGCCAGACACATCCTTCAATGTTTCTCTCTACACACACTCCAGAAACGGAGGAGCCTGAGACCCTCACGCCTGGCTTCACACACACATACACATACACACACACACACACAAAGACTGCATGCTTCCTCCAATGTCTTTCACCGTATTACTGACTTCCTTTCGCTAGCTCAGTGTTTCCACTTAATGAGTGGATGTGGGTGAATGGCACTGCACCTGGTAGTTCCTGAGCTCGGCGATTTTCTCATGCTGTACGGCCGAGTCGTTCCAGATGAGGTTGGCTGTTTCGTCCTCATCTCTGGTTTTGTGGAAGGCCATCTCCCCAATGACGATACGAACTGCAAAAAAAAGCAAAAATAAGAAAATAAATTAATTGCAATTAGCATATATATATATATATATATATATATATATATATATATATATATATATATATATATATATATTTATTTATTTATATATATATTAGCATATTAAGCTTATATATATATATATATATATATATATATATATATATATATATATATATACACACACACATATACACACACATACACACACACACACATATATATACATACACTATATTATTTAAGTCAAAAAATAACATTTTTAAATTTTTGATTTTGAACATTAAAAACATTTACAACTACAACTTTTCTTGATGCATTCCACTGTCATTATCATAAATCTTGTTTATATTGCTAATAACGGTGATAAAGACAGATATACCGGGTTTTTAAATAACAACGTTTTTTTTTTAATTATAATTTTACATATCAGTGTTATGAAAATATAAAAATTACACTGTGTCAGTGGGAGGTCCTTCGCTGAATATTAGGGCTGGGTATTGCAACCAATTTGGCGATTCGACTCGATTCTTATTTATATGGTGTCGATTCGATTCAATATCGATTCGTTATCAATATTTCATCTAAAATGTTAGTTTTGCAGAGATGGAATCCATGTTTTAATATAAATGCTGGTAACTGAAACCCTCCTACTTGGCTATATTACTGAAATACACATTTACTTTAACAATAGGGCGCACACAATTATGTTTAATTACTTTTAAAATAAAAACAGTGTAAATGTGCAACAGTGAAATTCATTAACAACTTGAAACGTTTAAGACATAAAACCGTTTTCCAAATTCAAAACATGAAAGATGGCGACGTGTTCAGGAAGAGAGGCGAGGTACAGATATTATCCACATCCTCTCGAGTAAAGCACGCGCATTAAGAAGCGATTCGGGGATTTCCCAAATCCATATCGTTTCATTAGATTGAAGATAGGGATGCACCAAAATGAAAATTCTTGGCCGAAGCCGAATATAATGAAAAACTTGGCCGAAGGCCGAACACGTTTTTTCGCATTTTTTCCATTTATTTTGCCATTTTTTTCACCATTGCATAAATTAAATAGTCACTCATTTTTTTTCATTCCAGCAGGCATAGGCTACCAACAAGGCACAGTATAACTTTAAATAAATAAATGAGTAAAATAAAAATATTTTGATGTGGTCATCTTTGAGCCTGCTGAAAGAATGTAACACTCTGTAGCCTACAACAAAAAAGTGCATTAAAAAGTGCATTGACAAGAGTGCAGACAATGGTTCTGTTGGGTTCTATACGGCTGATTATATTGGGGATATACACCGCTCGCGTCCCTGTACACCTCGCGGAGTATTATAGTAGATATAGTATAGTTAGATACGTTGTTAATGTTATGTTCCCTTAAATAAATACGTCTTTACCTGCTTCCGTACTCTATTCCCTTACATTTCGCGACGTGACAGAATACTCCGGAACAGAAACAAAACAAACGCACGTGTCCGGAGTAAACAATGTCACGGTTGTCAATATCCGAAGAGCATGCGCTCGTGCACGTAGCCTGTGCACGCGCACGCCCCCTCATCGCTCCGAGCGCGCTGCCTGAAGTGGAGGTTGTGAAATTCACACATCTCACTCTGGTTGCTAG
Organism: Ictalurus punctatus; assembly: GCF_001660625.3. NCBI lineage: Eukaryota > Metazoa > Chordata > Actinopteri > Siluriformes > Ictaluridae > Ictalurus > Ictalurus punctatus. Next base: position 9,816,687 of record NC_030425.2, read on the forward strand.
GCTATTTGGCGCGTCATCAAAAACGTCATTGCTCGGTCAAATTTATTCTGCCTTTTCACTTTTTTTTTTTTTTCGGCCAAATAATTTCGGTTGCCAAACATTCGGTGCATCCCTAATTGAAGACGGATTAAAATCAGAGAAAGGATTTTTTTTTTACCCGGCCCTAATGAATATGTACATGTACTAAAATACTTAGACAGGCTATTGTCTTATTCTAATACTCTACATTATTGTGATATTTCCATAAGTAATAATAAACTGCTTCCTGAAACACTAAAGTGTATGTGTAAGTTACTAACCGAAGAGAGCATTAGATCACACGGGTGAAAACTGGATTCACCAGCAGTGCATTAAGCCTCCAGAAATGCCTTTTTTAAACAAATAAATGAACAAACTGTAATTTAATGTCATTTAAATCCAAATAGTAGCTGAACCTTTCAAATGGGTACAAATTTGTACATTATACCAATGACTATTCGTTAGTAAAATTAACATCCCCTAATGAAGCAGGATATTACTTATTTCTACAGTCCATTAAAACCTATGTTACATTTAATGTTGTGTGATGACTTTCTTGCTTCATTCCCAATTGGTTAGAACAACTAAACGGTTACTTCAAGCCCTGAAGTGTTAGTGCTTCAACCTGGCTGTAACTCGATCTCTCAAATATAACCCTCATTTAGCTGATAAACCTCGTTTTGTCATTACCATTAGACGAGAACACTTTAAAGTCGAATTAGTGCAATGCTTAGAGATGTGATAATGCTGATGGGTACATTTCGGTTTTTTTCGCTTGTAGTGTGTTTAAGGAAACAGCCATAGTGAGGCCTGTTAGAAGGACACTAATGTGACATGGTATGGTAATAACTAACTCAAGCACGGGCCTAATTAATGGCCCTGTTCTGCCTCATTTGCTTTAAGGGTACAGAAACTAAGTGGTAAACATACAAACTGTTTACAGCAGTATTTGGAGCTGCGTAAAAATCTCAGTAGATGCATCTCCATTACGTAATTCTTCATTTGAAAATTCTTTCGAATCTAAATGAGCGTTTAAAAATGGTAGACGGCCATTCGGCGGCTTTGACGAGTTAGCTGTAGTGTCATTAGGATGACGCCACATTTTGCACGTGCAGGCCAGCGTTAGCCGTGTACGGAGGCGGAGTGGTGTGGGGGACTGATTGTGAAAAAGTACTGTACATCTGTTCATCATGTAAATTAGTTCATTAGCAACCATTTTACCTTTTTGATCAAGTAATTCACGCTGATATATGCGTGATTCACAGGAATGGACGCACAACATTTCACTCGTGCTGGCTTGGATTTCTTACCAATCTCATATTTTGTTCCTGCCACATTGGCAGCGATGACGCCCTTCTTCTTCTTAGTGCGCACTTTTCTCTTGACACCATTCTGATTGGACAGTGCAGATGGTAAGTTCACGGGGGACGACTTTTGATCATCTATGAAAATCCAGCGAGAACATTAGTGACAGGTTTCATTCTATACACATGCACACAGCTCAGGTACTGAAATAACTATAAGGCATGTGTCATATGTTTGCAAATATTATTGCTAAAATCTCACAAATAACAAGGAAGGTAGTAAGTTTTCTTTTGCCATAGTACACTTGAGGCCAAAATGTACATTTACACCTTTAAACATTTCATTTCAGCTTTTCACAACGCCATACATTTCTTTTGGTAAGTCAAGTAAGACTTGGTTCATGTCAGAGGTCAATTTAAAACAATCAATTAGAGACAGATTTCCAGTGGGTTAAACATTTACATACACAGAGTTGACTGTTAGTGTCGCACATTATAAAAGACAATCTCAGCATCCGTTCATTTTAATCGAAGGATGAACACTGGTTAATTCTGACCTTTCTTCCGCCATTTTCATCTTCCTGGATTAAAATCTTGTCCTGTCACACGTCACAGGCAGTGACCTGGCAATGTACTATAGTACTTCGATGATGTGTCGGTGCCTGCGTGTTCTTATCCTACGAGAAGATGCTGTCTCTTAATCATTCGTGACAGCACGTGGTCCTTTCCTACAGATGTTGTTGATGAGAGAGTCGTTCAAATGGGTCGGTGTTTGTTTCAGTGGTCTAAGAGATTGAGTGTGTTTTCTCGGGAGAGCTATGAGAACTGGAGTAAGGTGGACTTTGGACTTGCTCATGAAAGCAGTTTGCGTCTACACAATGATGCGGTGCTCAGTCCCGAGGACTTTTCCATCCCTTCAAATCAGGTATGTGTCTAATTTTAACCATGACAGTTTTATTTGCTTTTCGAGCTAGTTAAACTGCTTAAAGCTCCACAGGCCGTCGCGTGTGTTACGTCAGGAGACCTATTGTGTGTTTGTGTGTGTGTGTGTGTGTGTTCTCGCTCTCTCCCTCCCTCCCCTGTTTTGCTCTCACAGGTCACTCCGCCCTAATTGGATGTGCTGCACGGGGATTGGAGAGGAGAAGATTGTGCGTCTTTTAAAAAGGGGGAAGGAATGCGGAAGTGTGGCGTGTCTGCGATTGCGTGCGTACGATTGAGTAGCGAATATTTTTCCTGGTGTTTGAGTGAAATCGCTTGCTTGTTGTGTTGTGTACGAGTGAAAGAAGTGAGTGGTAGGATATTGTGTTGTCCCATTCCCCTGTTTTGTCTTATGTTGTGACTGTGTGTACGCCTGAATTGTAAATATATCTTTCATTGTAAATATTTCTCTTCTTACTGTCACGAAAGCTGTAGGGGTTGGGTGCCGTTTATTTTTGGGCTCTATCTTTTGTTTGCTGTTTTTGCCTCAGTTAGGGAGTCAGGTTAGACTCTGTATTTTCTTCTGACATACCTTTTTTTTGGTTAGGTTAGTTAAATTGATACGGGGAAGATAGCGACTGTTTTGTTCATTATTTTGGCCTTGCCCAGCCCTGAAGAGTGGTGCCTTCGGAGTCCGCTATACAACGAGAGTCCGCGTTGAAGGGAAGAGCCTTCGCCTTTTATTCGTGAAAAGCTCGAGCCTATTAGCTATCTACCATCCCGACACTTCTCCCATCCGCGCTGCCTCCGGTTTTATTGTATGTTTTCCTCCATAGTCACGCCAGGGGCTAATGGTTTAAATGGATAGGGCGGACGATCTGCACTGCTATCTATTGTGTCTCCATTTAGCCCTGAGGATTCAGGAGGAGAGAAGTCCTCTGGCTCATCTGCAAACTTTGTCACTATACATCTTTTTTTTTTTTTTTAAAGAGTGTTCTGAAGGCTTGCATCCCTCTTCCTCTCCTGTCTTTCCCTGCCACGCCCACTCCCCCTCCCTTCTTCGCACAGCCATCCACACCCATTTAAGCTGCATTTTCAAAATCATTGAGAGGTAGACTTGAGCTGAAAGAGGGAGGTTTCATGACCCTGTAAACATTGCGGAAGATTCCAGAAATTGAGTTAATGACTTTTAGAAGCTATCTCCAAATGGAAAAACTCGGCACAGTAGTGAACCTTCCCAGAAGTGTCGACCTTCCAAAATTCCTCCAAGAGCACAGCAATGACTCATCCAGGAAATCGCAAAAGAGCCAAGGACAACATCAAAGGACCTACAGGCCTCTCTTACAGCAATAAAGGTCACTGTTCATGACTCCACTATCAGAAAGACACTGGACAAAAATGGCATCCATGGAAGAGTGAAGAGTGGTGAGGAGAAAACCGCCGCTAACCCAGAAGAACAATAAGTCTGAATTTTGCCAAAACACACCTTGACGATCCTCAAACCTTTTGGGAGAATGTTCTATGGATTGAGGAGTCGAAAGTCGGACTGTTTGGAAGACAGGGATCCCGTTACATCCGGCATAAACTATATACACAAAACATCATACCTACGGTCAAGCATGGTGGTGGTAGTGTGACAGTGTGGGGATGCTTTGTTGCTTCAAGGCCTGGGCAAGTTGCAATTATTGTGGGAAACATGGATTCTGCTATCTACCAGAAAATCCTAAAGGAGAATATCCGGTCTTCAGTCCGTAAGTCGAAACTCAAACACAACTGGATTATGCAGCAAGACAATGATCCAAAACATAGGAGTAAATCCTAGTCCTAGAATTAAGTGAAACACTGATCTCCAGTTATCAGAAGAGTTCGGTTGCAGTTCTTGCTGCTAAAGGAGGCACAACCAGATTTTAAGTTTAAGACGGCAAATAGTTTTTTACATGGGTGATAGGTGTTGGATCACTTTTTTGCTTCAATAAAACTGTAAATAAATAAATAACTGTATTGTGTGTTTACTCAGGTTGACTTTGTTTTATGTTGTTTGAAGATCTAAAAGTATTCAGTACGATATATACACAAAACAGTCGAAATCAGGACGGAGGCAAATACCTTTTCACAACACTGTATGTATTTCTCTGATCCAGTCACAATTTAGTATAGATATTTGTAATGTTTGTAAAGTTATATGTTAAGTGACACTGTATGTGCGTATAGGATCGAATGCTTAATGTTATTGTACATATGTAAGGAGTTTCTTATATTCCAATATTCACCTCCATCGTTGGGGAGTGATGGCATGTCAGGGATGGGTGGATCAGAAGTTTCCTCCGCCAGACCTCTGGGACTCGCCAGCACAGACTGGTGCAAGATCTACTGTGTCTCTCCGGTCTGTGTGGTGTTGTGAGCAGCAGACTGCCCGTTCATCGGCCTTCACCTTCCCTCCTGGACCTGGTGCTCTCGTTCTGAATAATATGGAGGAGAGGGAAGGGGGAAGGAGGAAGGGAAGGGGGGCTTCTTCTCCCAAAAAAATGTACCCACGGTACATTTATGTGGATGGATAGATGAATGGACAAGTTGCCTGTTGAGAGAGTAAGAAAAAAAAAAAGTCAGAGAGAGAGAGAGAGAGAGAGAGAGAGAGAGAGAGAAAAGGCTCTGGGCTGGAGGTGGCAATTGCACTGCTCAAACTGTTCTAAAACATATCAGTCAACCTGACATGAGCAGTTTCGCCTGGCTGATCGCCCTCTGACATCTGAGTGAGGATCCAGCAATTGTTAGGAGCAGATGACAACTTTCTGTCTTCTGTCAATCTGATAAAGCACTAATGCAGCTGTTTAATTAACAGTTTCTGTTTTTGCCATTTTTAAACTATTTAGCATTGCAATCAGTGTCATAAATCATGAGGTCTTGGATGACAAGTTGTCGGTCTGTGCGTCTCAGTACATCTGATCTGATTGGCTATTTTTGACTGGTTGAGCCGGTGGCTGGGTGAGATGTATTCACTGGTCGACCGTGACCCCTTGTGGTTCATTTGTGAAGTACATGTACAGCTAAGCACAAAAGTTGAATACCCTTACTTTAGAATGATGAGACAAATGAGACATGTTGTGCAAGTCTCATTTGTCTCATCATTCTAAAGTAAGGGTATTCAACTTTTGTGCTTAGCTGTACATGTACTTCACAAATGAACAGATTCTTTTCAGATTCAACAGATTCTTTCACAAATGAACAGAACTTACAGATTCTTTCCCTTCTTTGTAAAAAGTCATAGAAGTTGTCAAAAAAGTGGCGTAGGGAAATAAATTAATAGTGAAATATTTATATCTATGACTCTTTAATTGTTGTTTCTATTCTGCTACGCTTCTTCCGTTTCTGAATTATGCTTTTTCTTCCTTTTATTCCAGACTGCCAGAATGGCAGAGACAAAAAATTAAATTCAGGTCCAGTGCTGAATAAATCAGCTGTTAACTGAGAAAACACTAACATAGACAAGCCTACACCGTATGGCCAAAAGTATATGGACAACTGGCCATCACACCCATGTGTGATTGTTGAACATCCCATTTCACATTTAGTCCCCCTTGCTGTTATAATAAGCTCCACTCTTCTGGGAAGGCTTTCCACTCGATTTTGGAACATGGCTGTGAGGATTTGTAATCATTCAGCCACAAGATCTTTAGTGAGGTCAGGCAGTGATGTTGGGTGAGGAGGACTGGGGTGCAGTCAGCGTTCCACTTCATCCCAAAGGTGTTCAGTGGATTTGAGGTCAGGGATCTGTGCAGGACATCCAGTCTTCATGGACCTTGTTCTGTGTATAGGGTCACTGTCATACTGGAACCGGTTTGGCCCCTTAGTTCCAGTGCTTCCAACTTTGTGGCAACAATTTGGGGAAGAACCCAGGGGAGTAATGAGGCCTGAGCATTGGGGGCTGTGGCCCCGAATATTTTTTCTTTAGCCCCGAATAATTCTCCACTTGGATATCTTCGGTAAAAGAAGATGGCGGTGTTGTAATTTTGTAACGTCAGTGAACGGAGGCGAGACCAATCAGACGTGGTTTACAGGACAATACGTGGAAGTGTTTACGTCTTATTGGCCGACACCTCTCAATTTTGCGAAACACTAGCTCACAGTCAGGTAGTGTAAGGGGGAAATGTATATACATCAATTTTATACCAGTAAAAGGGTTGAAACTGAAACGCCAACATCTTCTCATGCTGAGCCGGAAAACAAGGTGTGTAAATGTCTATATGAGTTCCAAGTTACATGAAACAGATATGAGCAGAACATAAGGACATATAACCTACTTTACATGCCACTTTACCTAGCTAAACCCATACAGTGATAGCTTAGTTGTGCCAAACTAGCCTAGTCTCATGTTAGATAGCCAAAATGTTTTATATTTTATCGATCTGATAGTCCTGCAATCAGTGTTAACAGCCAAGGCAAGTTTTATGATAAATCAGACTTTTTGTCCAATTTTCACATGCAAAAATTTTTTTTTTGAAATGCATAGAAACAGTCTATTTTGAAGTACATTTTAAAAAGTGTTTTGATGGAGAAGAATCCAGCTCTGCTCCGGATGATTAACAGTCCAGTTAACGCCCCTGGAAGAACCACATAAAGATGTGATGGTCAGGTTTCCGCAAACTTTTGGCCATATAGTTTATATCAGTGATCACTGAAAAATATGTTCAGAATCAGGGATGTGACACTAAAACGCCTCTAAATCTAAAACATTATTTGTCTTCATAGTGAAAAACTTTCATTTAATTGGTCAATTTTAACACACATCCCAGCCAAAATATGTATTATCTTAATAATCACACCATATATTTATACAGTACACTGAGTGAGTTTTTTCAATTTTAAAACTCAACCCACATGTCACTGGACAGAAAGAGACCAGACAGTAGGTCATAGGAAGGCTGAGGAAATGCTGCATGAGTCCAGCCATCCCTAAGGCACTGCACTATTCAACAACCTGAATGTGCTGTGATCTGTGGCATAATTCGTTCACTCAGCAAAATCCTTTAACTCTGTGTAGCCCTATCTCCTAAACACTCCTTGCTCACTCACACACCGCCGCCTCTAACACTAAGCCCCAGCCTCCCCCTCCCCCGGCAATGCCCATTCAGCATAAAAACCTTTCTAGAGGAAACCAGGCCTACTGACAGATATTCAATACTGTGCTCTCTACAGTGCTGTGTCCATGCTTGATCGATTAAAAAGAATTATATGACGTGGCAAAAGCTCAAAAAAGGCATACATAAAGGCCAACTTCCTACTCAGCTAGTTATATGATCGTCTATATCCCCTGTTTATTTTGGATTTCTTGAAATCATATTTTAAAAGTACTACTACTATTACTACCACCACCACCACTACTACTACTACTACTACTATTATTACCACTACTATTACTACTACTACTACTACTACTATTATTACCACTATTACTACTACTACTACTATTATTACCACTATTACTACTACCACTACTACTACTACTATTACCACTACTATTACTACTACCACTACCACTACTACTATTATTACCACCACTACTACTACTACTACTATTATTACCACTATTACTACTACTACTACTACTACTACCACCACCACCACCACCACCACCACTACTACTATTACCACTATTACTACTACTACTACTACTACCACCACTACTACTACTATTATTACCACTACTATTACTACTACCACTACTACTACTACTATTACCACTACTATTACTACTACCACTACCACTACTACTATTATTACCACCACTACTACTACTACTACTATTATTACCACTATTACTACTACTACTACTACTACTACTACTACTACCACCACCACCACCACCACTACTACTATTACCACTATTACTACTACTACTACTACTACCACCACTACTACTACTATTATTACCACTACTATTACTACTACCACTACTACTACTACTATTACCACTACTATTACTACTACCACTACTACTATTATTACCACTACTACTACTACTACTACTATTATTACCACTATTACTACTACTACTACTACTACCACCACCACCACCACCACCACCACTACTACTATTACCACTATTACTACTACTACTACTACCACCACTACTACTACTATTATTACCACTACTACTACTACTACCACCACCACTATTATTATTACCACTACTACTACCACCACCACCACTACTACTACTACTACTACTACTATTATTACCACCACTACTACTACTACTACTACCACCACTACTACTACTATTATTACCACTACTACTACCACCACCACCACCACCACTACTATTATTACCACTACTACTACCACCACCACCACCACCACTACTACTACTACTACTATTATTATTACCACTACTACTATTACTACTACCACCACCACTACTACTACTATTATTATTACCACTACTACCACCATCATCACCACTACTACTACTATTACTACCACCACTACTACTACCATTACCACTACTACTACTACTACTATTATTACCACTACTTCTATTACTACCACCACCACCACTACTACTATTATTATTACCACTACTACTACTACTACTACTATTACTACCACCACTACTACTACTACCACCACCACCACCACCACCACTACTACTACTACTACTACTACTACTACTACTACTGCCATTACTACTACTACCACCACCACTACTACTATTATTACTACCACCACTACTACTACTACTACCACCACCACCAACACTAGTACTACTATTACTACCACTACCACCATTACTACTACTACTACTATTACCACTACTACTATTACTACCACCATTACTACTACTATTAATACCACTACCACCACTATTACTCCCACCACTACTACTACTACTATTATTATTACCACTACTACTACTACTTTTACTACCACCACTACTACTACTACTATTAATACCACTACCACCACTTTTACTACCACCACTACTACTACTACTACTACTACTACTACAACTACTATTATTACCACTACTACTACTTTTACTACCACCACTACTACTATTACTACTACCACCACCATTACTACAACCACTATTACTACTATTATTACCACTACTACTACAACTACTACTACCACCACCACCACTACCACTATTACTACCACCACCACCACTACTACTATTACTACCACTACTTCTACCACCACCACTACTATTACTACCATTATTACTACTACAATTACTAGTACTACCACTACCACCACCATTACTACAACCACTACTACTACTATTACTACCACCACCACTACTACTACTACCACCACAACTACTACAAGTACCACCACCACCACTACTACTACCACCACTACTACTATTACTACTACTTCATTAGTGATATTATTAAATGATGGTAAGAGGCTAGAAACAAATATAAAATATCACTGCCCATTACTCCCAAACTCTTTAGGAAACAAGAGATGGAATAGTTAATTATTTTAAGCAAAGAACTGCTCGAATGCAAGTGTTTCTCTGAGAGCCAGTTTCTGTCATGTTATGCTGAAGATGAAGGCACAAAAGAATCGTATGAGGCGCATCGTAAGTGATCCACAATGAGCCCAGTGTAGAGGCAAACCCTGTTGCACAGCCACTGGACAACTGGCATCCTGTTCACAATGAAAACAAAGCAGTAATGTCAATGTTCTTAGAACGTCATGTTAGTCATGATGACAAACACACACTTGTATGGATGGTGTGTCACGTCACACTACTTCGCTACAGCCAGATTTCACAGCCGCAACAGGATTTATGGAACCAAAAACTTTTTTGTAATTTAAAAGACTTCAATAGATATAATAACCTGAACAACTTCGATATACAGAGAACACACTATATTTAAAAAGCAGTATGAGAGAATATACAGCACTGCTGTAAAACAAACTATGATATATTTGAAGAGGACAATCATTCATATGCTAGGTAGAGCACACTCAGACTTGACATTTATGTTTATATAGCTTAAGCAACATATTTACGTTTAAAAACCAGCAGTCTAGATGTTATTTGGACCTGAACATGCTCTACAAAGTTAGTAATAATAACCGAAACCGCAATTCATTATTCCCAATGAGTACATTTGATTTAGCAATATGCCAATGCTGACACTTTAATCGGTCTTGTTAAAATACCACATAATCACAGTCACAGCCGTAGAACTGATGAGCACTTCTACAGCGAGGAACACGGATGAGAAGCTCTTGCCAAATCAGTATATGACTGAAGATGCCACAAATCCATTTAATACACATTTAACCTGAAAGCTGAAACTTCTTTATAATTATGAATGAGTTATTAGACTAAAAACCATCCATATACACTCACCATCCATTTGCACACCTGCACATTCATGCAATTATCCAATCAGTCAATAACGTGGCAGTAGCATAATGAATCACATTATGCAGGTACAGGATGAGAGCTTCAGCTAACGTTCACAACTAATTCCAGAACTGGAAAAATGTGATCTTATTGACCAACGACCGTGACGTGGTAGTTAGTGCCAGACAGGCTGGTTTGAGTATCTCAGAAACTCCTGAGATTTTCACACACAACTGTCTCTAAAGTGTACACACAGTGGTGCAGGGGTGGGGGCACCTCAATGGGAGGAAACAATCTGGTGATGAGAGATGTCAGAGGAGAATGGCTAGACTGGTTCAAGCTGCCAGGAACACTCAAATAACAACTCATCACAAACGTGAGAAACAGAAAAGCATTTCAGAATGCAAGAAACACACGGAACCTTGAGGTAAATGTGCTTCAAAAGCAGAAGACCACATCAGGTTCCACTCCTGTCTACCAAGAACAAGAATCTGAGTAATACAGTGAGCACAGGCTTACAGAAACTGGGCAACCTCAAATGTCCTGTTTCAATGAACCTGAAAATTAGTTCCTCTTACTGCTCATGTTCTAGCAGCTATTCCCTCACTAGCTTCTGTTTCTCTTTCTCTGAAGGTTAATAAGACAAAAGAAATGTAACTTCTCATGTTGCCAAAAAATCAGAAAAGTGTCTTTCCTGTCCACCAGTCCTCTTTCATGAAAATGTTAAATAAATGTTAAATAAATGCTCAATGCTACTATTTGCATTTCTGGTTAGATGCTAACTGCATTTCGCTGGCTTTGTATTCGTACTCTGCACAATGACAATGAAGTCGGATCTGACCTAATCGCTAATCTAATTTAAACGTTAAATAGACGTCTCCTTACAGAATGTTTCTCCGCTTAATTGATTATACGTTTTCTTTGTTAAATAAAAGCACATTTTCATTCATCCTAAATTATGTGGAACATCTGCCATACGAGTCACTGTGAAACAGCTGTTACTATAGAAATGATAACGTATCACAACATGCACGTTAATTTAAATCTGAGATCTGCCTTGAAGCGGACACTGTTAATCAACACCTTCTGATTTTGGTATTGAGAATCTTTAAATGACACTGGATATATACTTTTGAACTTACCCTTGGTAAATGCTTATTATTACTACAACAAACTTTTTAACATATGAAACTACATTGACAGAGGGTTTAAAAGTTGCACAGGATATACAGTAGAGGTTGACCTATAGTGGGTTTTACAGATACTGATAACTATGTTGGGCGGTGCCTGCCGATAACCGATTAATCAACCGATAGTTTTTCAAATTGATACTGAATGAAAACATAGCCTTCAAAGTAGAGTATTGCTGAACTTTATTACAAAATAAACAGTACTGACTGTGCCATGAAAATGTACCGTACCTTATTAAATATAAACACACACACACACACACACACACACACACATATATATTAACTAATAATAAGTATTAAAAGTAAATAAAAGATCCAAGCTGAACCAAAAAGTCACACTCCAAATAAAAATAAAGACATCCAAAATTAATCAAAAAGCACTTAAAATAACACAACAAAATTAGTCAGTGATCATTTTTATTTTGCCCTCTAGAGGCCACTCTGGTACTGTATGATGATAGCGAACCGTTCTCAGCCTCAACCAGGAAAAACTATGGTTGTATCACTGATAGTTCCAGCAATCGGTCGATCTCTAATATAGATGTACGGCGAAAAGACTTAACTATTTTAAAAAGTAAATAATTTGTAGTTTTATTGCAATCAATCCATAATCACTGTCCATGTTTCATGAATATTTAAGTGGAGTGAAAGGAGCACCAGAGATGAATGTAATGGAACAGAAAAAGAAACGTCTTTGAACACCACACGGTCTTGTCCAGGCGCAGTGAACAGGGAAGGAAAAAAAAAAAAAAAAAGATTATTACAAATCAGATCATATTAATATTAAAACACGGCTACAGATGTTAAGAGTGGTCTACTTGAGATAAGGTATATCCATCATAGACACATACACAATGACTGTACAGCTCAGCTGTGAAAGCATAGTGCTGCTGTAGGTGTAGGTTCATCTATCCATCCATCTTCTATATCGCTTATCCTTCCTTCAGGGTCACGGGGAAACCTGGAGCCTATCCCAGGGAGCATTGGGCACAAGGGTACACACACTATTGATGTGTGCACCGGGGTACACACACACATTCACACACTACGGACACTTTGGACACGGCAATCAGCCTACCATGCATGTCTTTGGACTGGGGGAGGAAACCGGAGTACCCGGAGGAAACCCCCGCAGCACGGGGAGCACATGCAAACTCCGCGCACACAGGGCCACGGTGGGACTCGAACCCCCGACCCTGGAGATTTGAGGCGAACGTGCTAACCACTAAGCCACCGTGCGCTGTAGGTGTAAGTATAAGAGCTGAAACCAGTTGAAACTTAACTGCCACATTCACTTGTAAAAAGGAAGCCCTTCCACTAGCATGCCTGCAGACATAAAACAAAGTGTTTCCTCTTTGTTTGCAAACCATTAACAAACTGGCAGAGACCAGGGTGAGCAAATCACTACATTCAGCTGGACAAGCAGATAATGTGTCCTGGTTATGGGGGCATAAGTACATAGTACTTACTTAAGTACTATTTAGTATGTACTTTATATGTACTTTACTCAAGTATTACTGAACTTAAGTACCCCTATTCAAGTAAATTTCTTTTTACTCCTTCCATTTACCTTTGATCTTCAAATACCCAGAGTTTACCACGTACACCTTTTTTGGGAACAACCCTTTATTTAGAGAGCATGATCATGGGTTTTAAGATGAATATGCTCATAACAAAGACAAACTTTAAGACATTAAAATTGCCATCTGGCTAACTACCTAACCTTCCAATGTTTATGTTTTGTACAGGAAGTAATAAGGCACAAAACACACACACAACCAAATGTTATCCAAGTCTTGTGAATAGGATTATAATAACCACAGACTTTCCAGCTATCCAAAACATTGGACAAAACATTTGCCCAAATGTGATGGATAATAAATGATTCATTATTTGCGTAGCTAGCTGTGTCTTCAAATAAAATATCTCCTATTTCCTACTGCTTTCAGTTTGTCTGGACATCAAGTTTAAAATTTAAGAGGCGTGTCGGTGCCTCAAGCAGAAGAGAACGAGAAAACAGAAACAGTACAGAGAGCTTTGGTTGAATCGGCCTTTTTATAAACGGGCTTCACCCGCACTATTGCACTGCCAATAGATGATGGGCAGTTGATGGCTTATCTACCCCAGACTGGCACAAATTAAACTGGCCAGACTCGATCTCAAAAGAAAGGAAATGATGCTGCAAAGGTTACACAGCATTAAATCTACGGTCCGCATGTTGGGATTCTTCTTCACGACAATTTGATCAAAATCATTTGAGGATACTGATCCTTTTCCTTATCACTGTTTAGTTTTAACAAACATCACCGTATTTTCAACTTCCTATTTTCAACGGTGTGTTGAAGTTGGTGTTCGAATCCCACCTCTGCCCTGTGTGCATTGAGTTTTCATGTTCTCCCCGTGCTTCGGGGGTTTCCTCTGGGTAACCCAGATTCCTCCCCCTGTCCAAACACGTGCATTGTAGGCTGACTGGCATTTCCAAATTATCCTTGGTGTTTGAATGTGTGTGTGACTGTGCCCTGCACTGGGTTGGCACCCTGTACAGCTAGTCCCCCACCTTGTGCCCGAGTTCCCTGGGATAGGCTCCAGGCTCCCCCGCAACCCTGAGTAGGATAAGCGGTACGGAAAATGGACAGGCGGAAGTATTAATCAGCAGCAGTGTATAAATATAAATGTAAATTTAGCCAATAACTGTAAACTGTTCCAAGCACATAGTGCTGGAACCCTATTAAGCTGGGCGATATGACAAAAATATCATATCACGATACCCGAGGACATATCTATGATACCCAATGTGCATCACGATATATTTTAGCTAACAAACTGCCGGCAAAACAGTAGAAAAATAAACAGAAAGCGTAAAATTGAGTTTGATGATACTTTTCTTTAATGCCTACAAAGACATAGAAGATTATGCTTTTAAAAATGATGTCAAATCAACAGCATCCATTTACTACCATTCAACTTGTATTTTTTACGTTTTTAATCATTACATCACCATACAAACGAGATCTCCAAAAAGTGTATCACAATCACTTATTATTTATTATATATTTCCTGTGGGTTGGCTGGAAGAACAACTCAGTACTACCCACACATGCATATGTATATAGAGGGGGGAAAAAGGATATCTGATCAATCGAAAACATGCGCTGAATAATTTGACTGTCAGCCTTAATCCAGGTGGCTTAATCAGGTTTGAAATAATGGAATTAATCCGATTAGATACGGTGCCCTCCATTAATATTGGCACCCTTGGTAAATATGAGCAAAGAAGGCTGTGAAAATTTGTCTGTTTTTTTAAACTTTTGATCTTTGAGATCTGCTCTCATGGATATCAAACAATTGCAAACAAAACACAGGTTTAACCAAAAAACATATTTGTTAAATATAGGTGTGCAACAATTACTGGCGCACTTTTAGTCAATAATTTGTGCTCTCTCCCTTTGCCAAGATAACAGCTCTGAGTCTTCTATATAATAATATATAATGCCTGATGAGGTTGGAGAATAGATGGTAAGGGATCTGAGACCGTTCCTCCATACAGAATCTCTCCAGATCCTTCAAATTTCAAGGTCCACGCTGGCGGAGTCTCCTCTTCAGTTCATCCCACAGGTTTTCTTTGGGTTTGAAGTCAGGGGATGGTCATGGCAGGACCATGATTTTGTGGTCAGTAAACCATTTTTGTGTTGATTTTGATGTATGTTTTGGAGCATTGTCCTGCTGGAAGATCCAACCACGGCCCATTTTAAGCTTTCTGGCAGAGGCAGTCAGGTTTTCATTTAATATCTGTTGATATTTGATAGAGTCCATGATGCCATGTATCCTAACAAAATGTCCAGGTCCTCTGGCAGAAAAACAACCCAAAACATTAAAGAGCCACCACCATATTTAACCGTGGGCATGAGGTACTTTTCCATATGGCTACCTCTCTGTGTGTGCCAAAACCACCTCTGGTGTTTATTGCCAAAAAGCTCTATTTTGGTTTCATCTGAACATAGAAGCCGATCCCATTTGAAGTTCCAGTAGTGTCGGCAAACTGAAGACGCTCGAGTTTGTTTTTGGATGAGAGTAGAGGCTTTTTTCCTTGAAATGGTGATGTAGGTGACTTCGGATTGTAGTTTTAGAGACTTTCTGACCTCAAGACTAACTTCTGCAATTCTCCAGCTGTGATCCTCGTAGATTTTTTGGCCACTCGAACCATCCTCTTCACAGTGCGTTGAGATGATATACACTGACGTCCATTTCCAGGTTGATTCATAACATTTCCGGTTGACTGGAACTTGTTAATTATTGCCCTGATGGTGGAAATGGGCATTTTCAATGCTTGTGCTATTTTCTTATAGACACTTCACGTTTTGTGAAGCTCAACAACCTTTTGCTGCACATCACAGCTATATTCCTTGGTCTTACCCACTGTTATGAATGACTAAGGGAATTTCACCTGTGTATTAACTCATATTTTTACCCCTGTGAAACAGGAATTAATGGTTAAACAATTTCCTGTTCCTAATCACCCAGGTGTACTAAAAAAATGTAAAATATCAATGGAAATTAGGGATGTGACGGTGAGGAAATTTTCCCACCAGTTAATTGACATGTTACAAAAACAGTAATATCGGTAACACAGATGTCATTGGTGCTTTTCCCTCTTTTCCCCCTCGCTTTTAATCATTTATGAATGCTGATGCGGCCGTGCACATTTCACTTTCGAATCAGCGGCAATTTGAGGTGGCAATTGCTTGAATGGTGGGTTCCTTATTATTCTTAATGTAAAACACAACAACAAAACAGTCAAATGAAATCTGACTCCTGCTGATCTGTGCTTCGACTCGGACTCGTTCGGCTCACGCTGAATTGAGCGGACACGTTCAGTTTTTAATTGCAACGTCATTCTCTAATTGAACTAAATGATTTTTATTACTATAAAAAAGCAAAGCGACCGTGGTGGGCAAGTGATGTACACTGTGTGACACCGGGAACACAGACCATCACAGCAAGCCTAATGGGAATATACTTCCAATTTATTTTTCCTCATATGAATTCATAGGGGTGCCAATAATTGTTGTACACCTATATGTAACACTTTTTTGTTGATAAACCTGTGCTGTGTGTGCAACTGTTTGAGATCAATGAGAGCAGAGCATTTTTGTTAAACAATCAATTTTTCACAACCTTATTTGCTCATATTTACCAACGGTGCCAATATTAGTGGAAGGCACTGTATATCAGAGTATGGTGTTTCCATGACCAATGGAATAATCTGAGAACTGCTGAAGTCGGATGATAATTAACACGTGTGTAAACGATTCATCTTTATCAAAGACGAAACACTAAATGTAAGTGCAGAGACATTTTTCTAACTAACATTGCCTTTCACATTCAAGTCTCACTGATCTTAAAAAAATAAAATAAAAAATTCTGATCGAAGGCTTTTGTCTGTTTCAAAAGTTCAGCATCAATAAACATTTGTTCCAACATGCCTTTAGTGAAACCTAAGCCGCTCAGTAGCAAGTGCACAGGCAGGTCACCTTTCTTCTATTGTTTTCCACACAAACGTTACTATTACATCTCAGGCTGCAATTAAGAATCTCATTTTCTCCCTCACTGATTGGGGGAACTGGCCAACATATCCCCCCTGATGCTCTCTCTAGGGTCCAGTGCTGCCAACTTGGATTTGGAGACTATTTAGAACCCTTAGTGACTTTAAATATATAATTTAAAAAAAAAAAAAAAAAAAAAAAACAAGATCCTCACAAGAATTCCAGAGACTTTTTGAGCAGATATTAGCGATTGTCCTGCACTTGATATGACTCCCTAGCTCATATGACAGCTGCTGGTTATATGAGGTGAGAACACAGCTTATGCGAGCCTATGCTCCCAATTATAAATCACTGATTACCAGTGTTTTAATGACTAACCCTAGATCACCATTGTTCTCAACAACCAATCAATGATCACGGTTGGTCTCACCCATACACCTCTTTGTTCTTAGCTTTAAACTATCTTCCTGGCTATAATTACAAATAATAAAAATGTTACTCCATCCGTAACCATTTCCTTTTTGTGTCTATTTCCTTACTACTCACAACCAACGCTTCATTTCGTCTGTTTTCTTGATAAAATATCAAGCATTTTGTAAATACATAAACAGTTTTTTGGTTGAATGACCAAAGATGTGACCTTCTACCTTTAAGAAATTAGTTATTATTTTCTAGTTTGATAAAACTTTATTCTAAAGTACTATTCGGATTAGATTGGTTTATCAGCGGGACATCTGTATTAAAAAAAAAAAAAAAAAATAATAATAATAATAATAATAATGCTGTGGGTTTTTTTTTTACACATCTCCTCAGTGATTAACCACACACACATCTTGACAGCAATCACCACAGTAGGAGCGAGTTTCTAGTGGGTTGTATTTTCTATTTTCTGCTCTCATGTTAAATGCTGATAAATTAATAACTGTAACTGATCAGTAGTTTAAATATAAACAACTACATCATTTACAGTGTTCATCAGCATTTAACATTAGATATTTAAGGAACTGGCTGTGATATAACTAGTATTTATTTAGAAAACCTATACAGTAGCTGCCATTATAATGACTCCTGAAAGCGTTAATTCAACACTCTAGGTGTTAAGTCATCCCTGGGGATTTTGCTGTGTGGTCAAGGTTTTACCAACCAGACCAAGTATATGGTTTTGTGCCTCTTCTAAAGCATCCATTTTTCATTTTTTTGTGATTTGGGAAGTGTTTGATATTCGTGGGAGAGTCATTAGCCATGTTTCCATCCAAGCTGCAAATTTAACTTGTGCGGGAAAATTGGAATATCGCGTAAAACATTAGAAATAAAGCACCGTTTCCATCCTACGTGCTCAAGAGAACAAACTTGTCACTTCCGGGGAAGTTGGCACAATCAATACAAATGGAAGTCGTATTGAGGACTTTACTCTGTAAATGTGTTTGCATCATAGTTTATGCGCATGTTTTTTTTTATCAAATAAAAAATTATCTGCCTCAAATGAGCAAATAAAATCATTTGTATCAATACAATTGGAAGTCATTGCAACTGGCAAAGCCATCGTGGCTCTTTTTTAGCAATATAATAAATGACTTGCGTTTCAGAGTGCGCAGACGAAACCCTGTCACAAACCTCATGTAATCTTCTGATCGAAGGCAGATGCCTGATATTCGGGAACGGAATCGTGTGAGACAGCCCTGGGAATCATTTCAATGACAGACTTTGCTTCAGGCATTTCAGGATGACAAAAACAACATTTGAGATGCTGTGCAATTAGATTGGTGCGCTGGTCAGTCCAGTTATGTGACCCACCGCACCCCAGGTACCACAGAAAAGCGCACTGAATATCCAATCACATCGGCCAATTATCCAATCACATGATTTGTTGAGGCAAAAATCACATGACTTTATTGGATATGAATCAAGGACTTTATTCGGTAAATGTGTTTCCATCATAGTTTAAACGCATGTCTATTTATCAAATAAAATAAGTGATCTGCCTCAATTCAGCACACAAGTTTTTTTTATGTGCATTTTGGAAATTTTATTCGCATCTGGTGATTCCATCCAGCGATGTTGTTGTTTTTTTTTTTTTTTTTTTGCGAGACATCCCAATAATTCACATAAATATATGTGGATGGAAACACAGCTACTGATACGAGTGCTACAAAACTAAATACCACAAGTAGCAGCAGTCAAACGCAGTTTTTTTTTTTCCCTGACGTGAGGCAACATCTGTCTATAAAAATAAAAAAATTAATAAATTCACAAAGATGTGCATCATAGGATTCACTTAGTTTGGCGTAAAAAAATAGGTAATGTGTCATTTTCTCAGAAGAGAACCTCCAACGCGGCCCATCCGGACAGAAATAAAAATCACACAGGAGTAAAATTAGAAATGACCCCAGCACCCCATGTAAAACTAATTCTGTCTAGTGTTTAAGGCCTTCAGAAAACAGTCCTTCATCATGATCATGACGGATTCATGAATATGCAAATGAGGAAATGACATCATCTGGCGACCCTTTAGAGTATGCATTAGACCCTGAATACAGTGTGAACAATGCTAAGGTCGCTCCCTCACTGCAATTCCTATTGTAGAAGCGTACATGAAGGACATCTGATGAAAGCATATGGATACACACATCACCGTAAACAGCCCGGTCTTTACACAGTGCCGTTAACCGTTTCACAACACACTCCCGTGCAGAAAGAAGGGACGCATTTCTGCTGTATAATGACGCTGTTTTATAATGAGGATGAAGCCTACAGTTCACTGAGATCTTCCTTCAGCCGAGTGAAGGCATCCTGTGCGCGCGCGTCTATGCCCCAGATTCAGACTGCGGATCTGCAAAGTCAAATCTCAGTATATATATATATATATATATATATATATATATATATATATATATATATATATATATATGCATATAAAAAAAAAGTAATCCATTTAGGCTTCGTATGCAGTTCTAGATGATGCGATTGAATATACAGACCTGTGTGAAAGCTAGGTCTCTCGCTGCTATTTCTCAGCTCAGGTTCTTCTAGCACGCGCGCAGATTTCTCACTCTTTCCCACAATGCAGTGTGTTAGAGAGAGAGAGACTCGGGTGGGCCGTCAGTGCTCAACACCTCTTACCTACATCTTTACATGTACATGCATATCTCAATCACTATTTATTTATTTATTTATTTATTTATTTACTGCTATGAGGACGACAGTGTCCATGGATCAATCGGTCAATCAGCTGCTTAGCCGGTGGACTAGCTTTCAGCTAGCAAGTGCAAAGAATGAGAATAAAAACTGATGATAACGTCGCGCGGTGTTACCTGAACACTTACTTGCTCCAGCTTCTCTGCGGTGTCCTTTTCGTTTTTATTATTTTTTTTTTTTTAACTCGCCACCTTTTGTTAACAGAATTGTGTTGTTTTTATCTTCAGTTGCAAAAATAGCTAGCTATGTAGAGTACTGGAAATGAACCTGTCCTGCATCGCGTAGTCAACACAAGCGTATAGTGAGGGGTTAACCCGTGGACGGACTAGTCCATTCCTCAAATAGGGGGGTCCTCATTTTTAATTCCCATAGGTCAGTCAGTCATGGCCAGAAATGTACACTAAGGGATTGTTAATCGTTTTTGTTTGCCTTATTTGTTCTTTCCTGGTAATAACAGCGTTTCGTGACTTTTTTTCCCGCCGACCTTTTTTTAAAATAACAACACACCATGCACCTACTACCTATCCTATAATTAGGATATGGTGCTTTCCATGAGAAAGCTTTACTGAGGTAAATTAGTGAAATTGCTCATTTCGATTCCGGAGACACCAATTGTTTGTTTCATGTATTTATTTACTGTAATTATTTGTTTGTGTGGGGTTTTTTATTACCATTTTATTCTAAATAAAAGAATTACAGCTTTACAGCCGATGTTTATGTTTCTTGTGTGCCATATACATATACATAACCTTGGGAGGTTACATTCTCTATAGGAAAATGGAAGAGTCCCTGTGGGTACGTGTATGAGCTTGACAACTACACGCTCTCTGTGTACAATGCAGTGTCTGAAAAATGGTGTGTGGTCACTTCTTCAGATAATTTAAGTGACTGCTTACGTGCAGCCCCCTCTCACCCTGAAGAACGGTGCTATCAATCAATAGTCAAGGTTGTTTCATATGTAACATAGCTACATGTTCATACGGGAGTCTAGTCATTGAAATAACCAGGTGGGATTATGGGAGACTACAGCATCTCACCCAGACATGGGAGAAGCACTCCTCTGTTCCACCATCAGCAAAACTGAAGGAGATCCTGAGAGTGGTGGGATGAAATTTCACCAGAATTATCGGTTGTAAATGAACCCCAGATTCGCATGAAGAAAGGAGCAACAACGATACATATGAAATCAATACAGTCGTCTTCAGTGACAGCTTTATTCTGATTGGGGTCATGGAGGACCCAGAGCTTTTGTTTTCACTGAAGGAAAATCAATAAATTGTAGATTGATTACATATTAAAACCAGCATGCACCTGAGAAAGAAGTTGTCTGTGTCTGAGCTTTATAGTAAAATGTGTTATAATACAGATACACTGAAGACATTTGGATTTGAGATCAAAAGATGAATATGATAATAGATAAAAATTTTAGCTTTAATTTTTGGATATTTACATCTAGATTTGTTAGACAACTTAGAACATGGCACCTTATGTTTCAATCCACCAATTTTTCAAGCAGTTGATGACAGAAACCTTGTTAGAGCTGTGAAGAAAAACCCAAAAAACACAGTGATCTCACCAACAACCACCACAGGGCAGGGGTGAAGGTATCACAATCCACAGTTCGAAGAAGACTCAAAAGCAGAAATATAGAGACCATACCACAGGATGCAAACCTTTCATCAGCAGTAAGAATCAGAAAGCCAGATTGGAATTCGCAAAGAAATAAAGAGACGAGCCACAAATGTTCTGGAACCAAGATTAACCTCTACCAAAGTGATGCAAAGGCCAAAGTGTGGAGAAAGAAAAGGATCTGCTCATGATCCAAAACATACGAGCTCATCGGTCAAGCACAGTGGAGATAGTGCCATGGCTTGGGCTTGCTTCTGGAATAGGTTCACTAATCTTTATTGATGATGTAACTCATGATGGTAGCAGCAGAATGAATTCAGTAGTCTACATAAGCATTCTGTCTACCAATTTAAAGAGAAACGCATCTAATCTAACTTCATAATGCGGCAAGACAATGACCCAAAATTCACCAGCAACACAACAAAGGACTTCATCAGGGGTGAAAAGTAGAAGGTTTTAGACTATCCAAGTCAGTCACAAGACCAACTGAGCATGCATTTCACCTCCTGAATTGGAGACTGAAGGGAGAAACAACCCAAAACAAGCAACAACTGAAAGAAGCTGGATATATTTACAACCGTGGTGAGCAGAAAAGCATCTCAGCATGGATAAAACATCGAACCATGAGGTGGATGGGCTACAACAGCAGAAGACTACATCAGTTTCCACTCTTGTCAGCCACGAAAAGGAATCTGATGCTATCATGGTCACAGACTCACTGAAAGTGCCCTGGAATAGATTATTATTCAGGGTGTATACACAAATAACCTTCAGTGTTCCTGGGATAGGCTCTGGATCCACCCAAGGATAAAGTGGTTACTGAAGGTGAATGAACAAACGAATGAATAACCGAATGAACGAATGATAGTACTGGAAATTTACTAAAGTGGAAACTCAACGCACTGTGAAGTTAACCAGTAGAAGGCAGGCACGGACTGGACATTGGGAAGTTTGGGAATTTCCAGGTGGACCTATATACAGATATTCCGTAGGTCATCTTAGCTGCAGCAACGCAGCTGGTGCAATCCATAATAGCAGGTACATTACAACTGAAAGTATCTAGCACAGATAAACACTGCTGACTGTTTTTCAATATTTTAAATAATTCTGATAATAAAAGCAGGCTATTAAGTCAAATGATGTGTCAGGTGATCATTACATTAATTCAACTTTGAATGTTTGCTTTCTGGACACACAAACATGGGGAGGAAAACCTCTGGGGGGGAAAAATAGCTTCATCGTTTTACATATTAGCTGAACACAAACAAAACAAATGAACAGATTGTGTGTTTTTTTTAATTAATGATTCATTGATTGAGAAACATGTTGTGTCAGTTCAAATTTCAGTTCAAGTTCAAGTTCAAGTGGCTTTATTATCATTTTAACCATATACAGCTGGTACAGTACACAGTGAAATGAAACAACGTTCCTCCAGGATCATGGTGCTACATAAAACAGGACACTAACCCCATGAGACTACAGAGAACTAAATAAGATCTACATGTTTTTACATAAAGTGCACATGCAAACATGTGCTAACAACACAGGACAGTACAGTACTACTAAAACAGGACAATAGATACAGTAACAGTGACAGTGTAGCGCCGAACAGTTTACAGTTTTAGTGTGGAAGTGTCCGATATAACAGGGAGTGCAAAAGGATAGGTGCCAAAGATTAACAATATAATTTAAAAATAGTATAAATGTAAACATAACATGCTATGACTTAGTATTAAGCAGATTAGCTTATACCAAATATGAACAGAGCGGTTATTGCAGTAGCAGCACAGTAAAGTGTATAATAGTGACAAGAAATTAAATATTACATTTTATACATAGTAGCAGCAAAAATGCAATAGAGTAAATGCAGGAATGTGCAAATATTGCAATGGGAGTGGTATGGTGTTCAGTTCAGAGCGCGCGCGCGCGCGCGTGTGTGTGTGTGTGTGTGAGTCCAGTCTCTGAATATTGAGGAGTCTGATGGCTTGGGGGAAGAAGTTGTTACACAGTCTGGCCCGAATACATCGGTACCTATTTCCAGAGCGGAAGGAGGGGGAAATAGTACACATTTCAGATTTTTTTTTTAATCAATGTTTTGAAACCTTGTCAACAAAATAAAAGCCTATTAACACAGAATGCATCATTTTATGCTTAAACGTCACAGGGATTAAATATTGCAGTTTGAATTGGGTTTCAATGGGGATATTTTTGTCCTTAAGGTCCTGAGTGTAACTATTTTGTGTACCTAGTTTAAAATAGATTTATGAACGCAAATGAGTTGAAATATTCAAATTCCAATAAAAATACAAACCTTTTGCAAAATTTATGCTGTTTGCATTAACACAGACAAAATGATAATTTAAAAAAATGAAAAAGAGAAAAATGTCCATAAGGATGCACAAGGGTTAAAATGGATACATTTTTAGATAGAGGATACAGTCTCCTAGCTGAGAAAGTTAATACAGAAGAGCCTAGCATGAAGAAAAAAAAAAAAAAAAAGTTCGAAAATTTGACAACTCTAGTGGGCCACAAAGTACGGAAGCCCTATGTGGCCATGTATTATTATTATTATTTTTTTTTTCTGTTGTTTTCTCGTGATCTCGACATAACAAAAGTTGTTTACTCGTGAGCTAGACTTAATTTTCCTGTGTACTGGACATCCATCATCCCGAAGTCAATCTGAGTTTTTGAAAGGATTTTTTTGGTTATATGCCTGAAATAAGGTCTGTGTTTAACACAAGCTCAAGATATGTTCACGTTTTATACTATGACATAAATACATCAGTAATACCCCACTCAGGATTTTTAAAAAGCTTTTATGTGTCTTGAAAAAGACGGTTGCTAACACGTGGCTAAATGGGACTACAGGGGTTGTCGGGGACATTAAACGTCATCACACCGAACAGGAAAATTCATCTACTACAGTCTCATTGTGTTTATACTCGCACTCGCAACTCAAACTTCCCAACTTTTAGATTGATCAATTTATAGTATTTTCCAATTGTATATATACATATTTTTTAAATAAAGCTTGAAAGAGTTGTCTGAAGCTTATAGCGGTGGTGACGTTGAAGTCATGTGACCATGGTGTAGATCGTTTATAGCTTAACATTAGCTTTTTACTTCTGGCGAGTGTAATTAGGCTTTAAAATATTATGAATCTTATCTTAATGAAGGAAACATGTAAGAATCATAAACTTTTGTTGCTCACAGAGTTTATTTTCTGCAATAATCCAAAAAGTCAGTGGAAAAATCCTATTGGCTTTTTGTGGAGGGAATCAGGGTGATGCTAAATTCCGTGGTGGTCTACAAAAACACCTCATCCCTGCAGGACTGATGACTTCCACATTAGTGTCCCACACTTGAGAAGGGGACACACACCCCTCTCTCTTAATGCGGAGATAAAGTCCATCTCTACAGCGGGCAAATTTTACATTGATGATGGAGAAGATGCCAACATGCATGTAACACCAGTCCCATTCACAAGGCTGGAGATTTTCTTACAATAAAAGTGAGAAAACAGCTTTTTGTTATGTCGAGATCATGAGAAAATTAAGTCGTGATCACGAGAACACAACAGAAAATAAATTAATAATGCTTGGCCGCTTAGGGCTTCCGTAGTATGTTCTTCGTGATGTGATGCTTTTGGTCCTGATGCAGGCCGTGATGTCGCTTTTTATCCACTGAACGGCGCTACATTTAACACAAGACGCGGTACCACGCAAATCACGTCATATCCGGTCTATCATTTGGATTTGTTTGTTTTTATTTTTACTAGGAGGAGAGTTTTCTGTGGCTGCACTGTTTTGGTCCGCGACATCTTACGGGTCTAACAGTGCTCACGCCAATGAATGTCACCAGTAACGGATGCATTGGCCGATGATGTTTAAGCGCCTGCGAGACAACACACAGTGTTCCTACTGAAAGCTGTAGAGTCGATTAGCTGCCGGTGTTGGCCACCATTGACAGCTCGCTAGCC
Organism: Ictalurus punctatus; assembly: GCF_001660625.3. NCBI lineage: Eukaryota > Metazoa > Chordata > Actinopteri > Siluriformes > Ictaluridae > Ictalurus > Ictalurus punctatus. The sequence continues at coordinate 9,842,834 of NC_030425.2, forward strand.
AGCTTGCTAACACGATTAATGCAAACTATAAAGCAAGCCGAAGATCACAGCTAGCTAGCAGGCCAGCTGTCCACCTGGACCGGAGACGAGGAAGAGCGCTTGCTAGCTAGCTAACTAACCCGGGAGTCCTCCGGTGTCCCAGCGATAATCATCCGACAGTGTTTCCGTGTCTTTCTGATCATGGGAAACGCCGCTACTGCCAAGAAAGGCAACGAATTAGAAAGCGGTGAGTAAAAAAAACAAACAAACAAACAAAAAAACACCACACCACACATACACCAGGTTGTCAGCTAGCTAACTGTGTATATGTATCTGAGTAGGGTTCATGTTATTCTGTAAGGACAGCATTTCTCTTATTTATATCAGCTAGCAAGCTTCTTCAGTTTGCAAACGTGAAAGCTTTCATTCATTGGTTAGCTCAGGGAGCTATCAGTCTGTAAGGCGTTAACCTGCATTTACAGTGACATTTACCTGATGGTGAAAGTGATCCACTGTGACATTTACCTGATGGTGAAAGTGACCCACTGAGACATTTACCTGATAGTGAAAGTGATCCACTGTGACATTTTCCTGATGGTGAAAGTGATCCACTGTGACATTTACCTGATGGTGAAAGTGATCCACTGTGACATTTACCTGATGGTGAAAGTGACCCACTGAGACATTTACCTGATAGTGAAAGTGATCCACTGTGACATTTACCTGATGGTGAAAGTGATCCACTGTGACTTTTTCCTGATGGTGAAAGTGACCCACTGTGACATTTTCCTGATGGTGAAAGTGACCCACTGTGACATTTACCTGATAGTGAAAGTGATCCACTGTGACATTTACCTGATAGTGAAAGTGACCCACTGTGACATTTACCTGATAGTGAAAGTGATCCACTGTGACATTTACCTGATAGTGAAAGTGGATTTCTGCAATCACAGAATAGCAGGGAAATCTAGATGAAGTCAGATTAGTCCTGGTGTGGCTTTATGTAGAAGAATCCTCAAAGTAAGGAACACATAAACTGTATTGTGGATTGTTAATAATATCCATTTTTCTTTTAATCACCAGAAGGTTTTGAGGACATAACCAATCACAGTAGTTGGTAAATGGTCTGCATTTATATAGCGCTTTTTTAACTTTAGCGGTTAGCAATGTTTAGCTATAAAATGCTTTACACTGGTTCTCATTCACCCATTCACACACACACTCACCATGCAAGGCACTAGCTTACCATTGGGAGCAACTTGGGGTCCAGTGTCTTGCCCAAGGCACGTGGAGTCACGTGGGCCGGGAATCGAACTGGCAACCCCACAGCCGCCCAATCAGTGTCCATGTGTAATTAGCATGCTCTGTCAACCCTGGATCACCCGAATAACTTGCGCCACAATGTCATGAGCCATCCAGCTGTTGGAAGATGACCACCACACTTGCGTCACTGGAAAGAGCAATGTCAACCTAGTAGGAACTGGAGAAGCTGCATGATTCTGCCCATGTAGCATCTGTGCACCTCTAAGTACTGCCCTGGGGAGCTCCAACCAGTGCTGGTAACCTGGCTGAGGGTGCAAAAACTTTACTTTAGCTGGTTTTAGGGAGAAAGCTACCAAGGTGTTCAGTTCATTAGTGAGAAAAGCTGTGAAAACCAGAGTCTCAGGGGAAACTTTGAAGCCACAGCCCGGACTCTGTGTCTAATCGCTGAATGTGGGTAGAGTCAGTGGACGTGGAAATGCATACAGTGAGGTAAGTCATGGCCAGTCTGTACGGACCTCAGGAGAACCACAGTCAGCAATTTGGTATTGGCAAAGAGGTCTACCTGTGCCCTGCCAAGCTTTTACCTGATCCTAGTCACAACAGCATGTCTACTCCACCATTGTGCTGTCCTTGTAAATGAGCTGTTATCAGTGAGGCTAAGTGTGGTCCATCTGAGGAGTTTTTGTGCAAGGCACAGAGCACCATCCAACCATATGCCACCCTACTGGCTAAATACACATGGCCGATCTATTTAGCCATGCTGGTTTCCAGTTTCAGAAACCCTTCTCTCCAGATCTTCTATTGCCGCAATTCCAAAGAGTGGCCTTGGCACACAGGGTAGCTTTCATGCAGCCCATTTACGTTGTGTGGCGTGGATAGTGCCAGCCACACTTGGCGAAGTGTGAAGTTCACCAGATTGGTGAAGCGCCGCTCAGTATCCTGGGCTAGGTGTCCCACTGCCAGGAGAGTGGTTTCACTTCATCTGGGTCAGATTCAACTCCCAAAATCAAATCTCAAACAAATCTCCCAAAATGAATTAAATGTGTGTTTTGGTCACAGCTTTGAATAATTGAGCATATTATTTCATGTTTGAAGTTTGCTTTGTCAGACATTGGAGATAAATTTCTTAAAAGGAAGCACATATGAAATTATTGTTAACAAAATTGATAAAGTTCCGTTAATAGGTGGCTGTTATCCAGTGGAGTCATGTACCTAGAGATCAGCCTTTACAAAATGACGGTCTAGCCGTGGAGTTATGTATCATCTGAGGACTTCATCTTAAGTGTTTAAGTGCTTTACAGTTTAATGTGGACTTCTTCATTATATTGTTATTCATTTATAATACATATTATATATTTATTTATTACTTGTTTTTTATTTTTGTAACTTATGTTCTGTTTGTTGAGAGTTATACGTAAGACTTTGTTGTAACAGAATGGAGGATGCCGTCTCATTAAAGTCAGTCACTAAGGAAAATGACTGAAGCAAATGATGGCGTGCTATCAAAACTATATTCTCAGCTCAAGTTCTGAACCTGTAAGTCTTAACCAAAGCATGTATTTTTTAACATATTTGAAAATATATCTGTCTGATTGAAAAAAAAATTATAATAAAAGTGCATTTTTTTTTGTGCTGTTTAATAATTGGCTCAGTTTTTTGCCGAGAAATAGCTGTATTATAGTGCAAGTCTTGTGGTTTTGAAACATACCTAATTTTGTTTTAAAGCTCTCATCCAACATATTTACATGCATCCAAGGTAAAAAAAAAACCCCAAAAACAAACACTTTATTGTGCTCATAATATAAATTGCACCATTACCTTTTTCCCCCAGTGTCAAAAACGACTCATTAAATGATCCATTCTAAAGGATTCATTCTAAACTCCTCCTTTCAGAGAGCATACTCTGCTCTGATTGGTCAGATGCCCCAGTTTGTTCTGATTGGTCTACCACTGTCAGCGAGCGGCCGATGAAGACCAGAGGCGGGGCTTTTTTGTTACAAACCTATGTAGGTTAGTACAGGAAGTAAGTCTGGAATGACTAACGATTCGTTTCAGCTGTTCAGAATTGCTTCCTTCTTTCGGGAGTCAATAACTCTGTTTGTCGTGTGCTTTGATTTTTGAAACTTTGCAGACTTTTTACCTTCACAAACAAGTCTATAACACACTACATGAAAGGTAATATCTGAAAAACCATAATGGGTGCACTTTAAAAGGAAAGATGCTGTAACACAAATTGAAACTAATACTCAATGCAAATGAAACATTAATATGTATTTGTAAACAGGTATGTGGAATTCTTTGTTTGATCTATTTATTTAATTATTTGTGCCAGTTATCAGTTTATCATTTCATTGTAAGATATGCATGTGCCCTTGTCCAAGCTGAGGTTAACTCTACAGAACAGCTAAAACATGAAGATATATAGACTATATTCAAGTAAATATTTGGTCTAATTTTGCAACAAAAAAAAAAATGAACTGTTTAGTCGATTGTTAAAATGCTAAAAGCAGATGAAACCAAAAGTCAATGGAATTTTTTTTAAAAAGGGATGCAAGATCAAAACATCTAGCGGCACTCTGGAATACGTCACAATATTAACAATCGTCTTGCAAAAGTAATACTGACTACGTTATTACGTATTGAATAAAACACAACAGATGTGCTGTTGTAGGAAAATGATCCAGGAGCCGTTATAACAGCGTGCCCTGTCCTCTCATACCACAGCAATTACTTTTTATTTATTTATTAATGAGCGCCACATAATGCTTTTTAACAGGTTATAGTTACATTAATGTTGGAACAACTATCAGACGACTTCCTATTATTGCTTTGCATTTTAGCAGCTATAAATATGTTTCCTCATCAGTATCTCTTTCTTTTATCTCTCTTTATGTCAACAAGAGGAAAAAAAAAATGCAGATTGTCATGTTAGTGAGAAACCAGAAAGCTCCAAGTCCCCTGTCCTGAAGACTTTCCTGTTGTGGAAAAATGATTGCCTTCTACAAAGCAGTGACACCGGAGACTCCTTCCATAAATGTTAAATAAAAGCTTCCTCAATTGTATGGTTTTATTTTCCTTTTCTTTGTTAACACATTTTTACACTAGCGCTAGGTTATGTAGATCATCTGGCATGCAAATACAAGTCATACATGTGAATGAGTTGTTACTATCGAAATGATTACGTAATAGAGCGAACATATGAATCGTTTGAATTACAGAGCGTCACTACTGTCTGAGCCACGCTGCTATAGAAAATGAATCACCACCCTCTGACCGATCAGATTCGAGGAATCCAGCAGCGCTATGGTAAAATATATAAAAGATATATGAACAACATATATACAGCTGTTTGATACATACTATTCACACTTCATGTAATCCTGCATATACAGTACAAGGCTCTGTAGTGTGTCATATACAGTTTCCTCCAGGATTATTGGCACCCTGTTATTATTTTTTAAAGTAATGCAATTTCTTCTGGAAACATTTGGCTTCAAAACAATCAGCAACCACAATTCCATGTGGTAAAGCCTCTTTTGGAGAGAATAAGAACACTGAGCGTCTTCCTGTAAAAGAAGGTATATCCACAAAGCACCGGTGTAGCTGCAGATTTTCATTTCAGCCAAGCAGGAGTTACACCTGATTCCATCTGTTTAGTCAATCAATCTTCGGCTTCAAACAGCATAATAGTCTAACATAATAGTCTAACACATTTTTAAAAAAAATTTATTTGTAGGTTTGTGCATTGAAATGTAGTAGTAGGCCCTGCCCAATCAAGCTGGTGATGGAAAAGCACCAGTGGCAGCAGGAGAGGAAGATGATGAAGTACTACTACTTTTTCAATGCACATGCTGAAAGATATTTGTGCTTCTGTGATCATTTCTGGGGTGATTTGGGTGTACTTTGGTGCCATTATATTGCTGAAGGATTCATAAATTTCCAAGTGTTAACCTCTGAGGAAACCAGTTTTCTTTTTGGATAAAATATCCTGCTCATGCGTCCTGTTCCAGACTTTTGAAACTATTCTATTATGGTTGTGACTGTAATTGAAGGTATGTTGTATTTGTATATACATTACCTGCAGGTCTATAACTGTCTGTTTTGTCTTGAACGCCTTTGGGAATATATGTGTTTTTCAATATATGTGTTTTTCAACATTTCAATTTATTTTAAATGTCCATAAGTGCTGTCAATAAGATTTTGAGAGAAAATGCTAATAATTTTTTTTTTTTTTTTTTTTTAAATCCTAGAATGATTTTTGGGTAGAGGAAAGTGTTGAGTGGACAATTTCAATAAATACGTGTAGTTTATTTTACACAGTAATTGTTTTTTGCTAGTTTTCTTGAAGGTTGCCAGTAATTCTACAGTTGACTGTTGGTTTCAACAATATTTCAAACCCATTATAAATACTCTCTAGAGGGCATTGTTTTAATCCGGCTAAGCAGAACTACTGTCCGATACTTGCTGTGAAAATATGAAGCTGGTTAACGTGAACAGGAAGTGTAAGTAGCTGTGTATGCGGTAAGGCAGACCAATGCTGCGCTGCAATAAGCAAGGCGAGGGAAGTATCTCAAACAGGAAGTGTCTGTTATTCATCAGGGCCCTGAAACATACAGTCGATGCACAGTGAGCAGTCAGTTGTAGCACGGAAAAATTCAGCCAATGGCCCACGCGCGGGATCAAAACGTTGGCCAATCTATGGGCACCAACATTGCTCTCCAAAAGCTGGACAATTTCGCCACTCGTTTTTTTTTTAACATGCACCGCAAGGGAAAACACGATAAAGAGAGTGACGGGCCGCATGTCTCAGCGTACACCCACAGTTGGGATGAAAGAAGTAAGTGAAATCAAGCAGATCTGGCAGTGCAGGTCATGTTCTTTTAAACAAAAATGGTTGGATAATTATGTGATATACAAAAGGGCAACTCGGTTACCTGCTTTTAGAGCTGGACGGAAAAAAAAAATGTAATGAATAAAACTATCAAGCAAGTTTTACTATGAATATTAGATTTCAAGGTATATTTGGCTCACAAAAAACGACTTCCTTTCTAGACAGGAGGCTAGACTGTACAGAAAGTGAAAGAATTGAAGCAACGATTTAGTCAAAAGTGACATTTTGTTCTGTTCACTGAATATGAATGTGAGGTTAGTTCGTTTTTAATTCGTGGGTGCGAGACGACCACAGACTGGAAGTTCATCATACCTTTACTTTGCATTATTCTTTTATCTAAAACTTAAAGCTTATTGATGTACAAATTATGTTTTGTAGATAATGTCAGGAATATATGTAATGTCTACTTTTGGTTTATTTCAAATATTGAAGAATATACTTCAACCGCCAGCTGATATCATTATAGGTTTTACAGCAACTGACCAGTAAGCAGCTGTGCTTACGCTTAAACTGCCACTCACTGGGACTTCAGAGTATTTTCTTGTGTTATATCTTCTCTTTTATATATGTATCTTTTTTATTGATTTATTTATTGTTGTCCTTCACAGCCCCCTCATCACTTTTTACACCTTGTTATAAGCTTTACATTATTTCAAATGTTTATAATCAAAGGTGAAATCTGTACTGTCAGCTGATCTGTAATTTTCTTCAGGAAATGCATGTACTCAGTCATCTTTTTTTTTTTTTTGAAATCCTCCTTTGTATACGCTTGGTTAGACCAGTGGTTTTCAAAGGTCGCGCCGCCAGGGGGCGCCCGGGGGCCTCAACAATTTGGTGTGAAAAATAAATTCCCATTTCTCAGAAAACCACAAACACACAATTCCTAATGTAATGTAAAGATGTAATATGTAATTATTAATTTTAAAAAGGGGTCTATATTCAGAAGCCTGTATTTTTTATGTGTTTTTAAAGACACCTTGCAAAAGGTGGGCCTTGGTCAAATGTTAATGCTATTTGGGGGGCCTTCCCCTGGAAAAGTTTGGGAACCCCTGGGTTAGACGATAAGCACTGTAAATTCTCTATTTTCTTTCTTTCTTTTTAAATAGTAGAAAACTGTAATTTAATGTTTATTTGTTTTTTGTCACTGCTTCTCTTCATCACATGTTCCTTCAGTTTTTACAGTGGTTTTCTCTCTTGGTTGCTTTAAAGGTCTGCTATCACTTCTCATTTGAGACCAAGTGCTGATTAACAAAATTCAGGACTGAGAGTATAGTCTGAATGCATATGCTAGAGTTTGTTCATGGTGTCTCAGACTAGCGCTCTGACTGACTCTGACTGTTTTTCTGTGGTTAGCACAGTTCTATCTGCGTACAGACCGGAAGAGTTCTGTTTCCTTCTCATGCAGTCAAAAAATAAAAAAAGACACATATTGTAATAATCTATAATGGATGTCTACGAAATGCATGTTTATAGGCTGTTTTGTAGATAAAAAAGTACCTGAAGTACCTAAACATATCTTTCCACTCTTTTCCCCCTCTTCTGTTTTTTTTTAATCCACATGGGTGAATGTTCCTGCAATCCTTGGTGAACTGTAGAAGCATTTGGTATGCTCATGTTTTATACACTGCCTGGTGTTTTAGAGAATGTGATCTTAATTACAGCGTAATGCAAATTATATGAGATATGACATAGACACGAAACATATTTGCTGTATATGCACTTAGTGTACAAGCTAGATGGGATCAATTGTATTATTCTTAAAGATGAGTATTTCTTTAGCTCCCTAACTGAATCCCTGTTGACGTAGACAAGATTGGTGTCTTTCCAGCAAAACCATTTTTGTGGGGGTGTTTTGAAATAATGTAGAAGTGAAAGGGTTTGTGTGTGCGTGTGTGTGTGTGTGTGTGTGTGTGTGTGTGTCCGTGCGTCCATCTGCAGCAGAGCTGTTTGATGCAATGCATAGAATCAATCCAGAAAATCATGTCTAGGCTTATAGCAAAATCTTAACACTGCCTCCAGCATACGTTTGTTAGCCCATCTGTAAATCAGAGGTTAAAAATGATTTCTTCAAACATTATAAAGGTTATAGCTTTGTGTAATAATATTAAGCTCAATCTCATCCCGCTTTATTAGTAAACAGCCTTCTTTGTGAACCTGAAAAATATCCAGTATACTAGTCTGCTATTACTACTATGAATAATAATAAGAAGAATAAGAATGAGAATAAGACTTTTCTAAGTAACTTAGTGATGCTGTGGTGCTTAAAGTGGAATTTCATGCTGTCACAGTCTCTGAAATGAAGGGCAGATGCATTTGTTGTATAGGACAGCTGCACGTTTGTTGTGGGTTTGTGTCTACTTTGAGTTTGCATGTACATCAACTAGCTATAAAATGTTGCATTTCCTCATGGATTGCCTTAATTATGTTTATATATACAGTAGCTCACAAAAGTGAGTACACCCTCCCATTTTTGTAAATATTTATTATATCTTTTCATGTGACAACACTGAAGAAATGACACTTTGCTCCAATGTAAAGTAGTGAGTGTACAGCTTGTGTAACAGTGTAAATTTGCTGTCGCCTCAAAATAACTCAACACACAGCCATTAATGTCTAAACCGCTCTCACACTCCCTCATACTGGTCACTGGAAGTTCAACATGGCACCTCATGGCAAAGAACTCTCTGAGGATCTGAAAAAAAGAATTGTTGCTCTACATAAAGATGGCCTAGACTATAAGAAGCTTGCCAAGACCCTGACACTGAGCTACAGCACGGTGGCCAAGACCATACAGCGGTTTAACAGGACAGGTTCCACTCAGAACAGGCCTCGCCATGGTCGACCAAAGAAGTTGAGTGCACGTGCTCAGAGTCATATCCAGAGGTTGTCTTTGGGAAATAGACGTATGAGTGCTGCCAGCATTGCTGCAGAGGTTGAAGGGGTGGGGGGTTAGCCCGTCAGTGCTCAGACCATACGCCGCACACTGCATCAAATTGGTCTGCATGGCTGTCGTCCCAGAAGGAAGCCTCTTTTCTGATGCACAAGAAAGCCCACAAACAGTTTGCTGGAGACAAGCAGACTAAGGACATGGATTACTGGAACCATGTCCTGTGGTCTGATGAGACCAAGATAAACTTATTTGGTTCAGATGGTGTCAAGCGTGTGCGGTGGCAACCAGGTGAAGAGTACAAAGACAAGTGTGTCTTGCCTACAGTCAAGCATGGTGGTGGGAGTGTCATGGTCTGGGGCCGCATGAGTGCTGCTGGCACTGGGGAGCTACAGTTCATTGAGGGAACCATGAATGCCAACATGTACGGTGACATACTGAAGCAGAGCATGATCAGTATGCAGTATTCCAGCATGATAACGACCCCAAACACCTTCAAGACGACCACTGCCTTGCTAAAGAAGCTGAGGGTGAAGGTAATGGACTGGCCAAGCATGTCTCCAGACCTAAACCCTACTGAGCATCTGTGGGGCATCCTCAAATGGAAGGTGGCGGAGCACAAGGTCTCTAACATCCACCGTGATGTCATCATGGAGGAGAGGAAGAGGACTCCAGTGGCAACCTGTGAATCTCTGGTGAACTCCATGCCCAAGAGGGTTAAGGCAGTGCTGGAAAATAATTGTGGCCACACAAAATATTGACACTTTGGGCCCACTTTGCACATTTTCACTTAGGGGTGTACTGACTTTTGTTGCCAGCGGTTTAGACATTAATGGCTGTGTTGAGTTATTTTGAGGGGACAGCAAATTTACACTGTTACACAAGCTGTACATTCACTACTGTACATTGTAGCAAAGTGTCATTTCTTCAGTGTTGACACATTAAAAGATATAATCAAATATTTACAAAAATGTCAGGGGTGTACTCACTTTTGTGAGATACTGTGTATGTATGTGTATATATATATATATATATATATATATATATATATATATATATATATATATATATATGAAATATATAATGTATAATGTATTGTTCCTTTTGGATTTGTTTTGTCTCGTTTTTTTTAATGTGCTGTCAGAATATTGCATGTCTAATAAATTTACACATAATAAAAAAAAACATTGCTAACTTTTTATTTTCTTTGTTTCCTTTAGTGAAAGAATTTTTAGCCAAAGCCAGAGAGGATTTCTTGAGGAAATGGGAGTGTCCACCACAGGTAAGGGCTCTACAGTACAACACTACATATAGATTAAAAAAATAATAATAATAAATTATTTATCAGAGGTTCTTTAAAGTCTGCATATGACATTTCCACACAAGCCCTCTTCTCTTTAATCTCTGCAGAGCACAACCTGCCTTGATGACTTTGAAAGACTGAAAACTCTAGGTACCGGGTCTTTTGGAAGAGTTATGTTAGTGAAACATAAAGGAACAGAGCAACACTATGCTATGAAGATCCTGGACAAGCAAAAAGTGAGTATAATATGAGACAAAATATCAGTATTTTTAGGTGACCAGTTGAAAAGTCTCACGTTTACTACATAGAGGAGACGGGAACTTTTCGACTTCAGTGTTCACCTTGAAGATGACACTTACACGTTGTTCATTTGTGACACACACACACACACGTGTACACCACATCCAGAGTTTATTCATTTGAGTAAATTTACTTTCAGTTTGGTGGTGTGTAGAGCTGATGCGGGAATGTGCCTCCACTGTAAATGAACACTGTTAAAATCCTGTCTATTAAGTATTGAGACTTGTGTTAAGTTCTTCTATTCTTAATGTGTTGAAATATAAAAATATAACTTTATTAGTTATTATAGATTAATTGATTGGTAGTTAAATATTAAGAACTGAGCGATAACAGATGCCTATTTAGATGACTAAACCCTCCATGACATATTTACTAATTTACAAATTACATTTACAAATGTAATAATTTGACTTATATAAATGTTCTATTATTCTTTTAGGTTCTCTTATTTAGATATGATCATTATATTAATGGCCCCTTAAGTAACATTATTGGCTGCATTTTGGTTACTTAATTGTGGTTCATTAACTATGGCCTTAAGCGTTAATAAACAATACGTAATGTTAAAGTAAGTAAACAAATGCATTTATCAGTAATCGTTTGCTTAAATGTTAACGACAGATGAGAGCTGGTCAGAATTTGTGGAGCCAAATTGCAGAGAAAGATTAGTACAATTAGTGTTATGTACTGTGTTTGTTATTTATGGTGTATTCATTCTGAAGTGCGTTGTTTGTTAACTGATGTATGAAATACTGTCATTTAAGAGAACCTTAATGTAAAGGTCTACTGAAAAAAATTCTGATGCATCACAATTGGTATTTGAAATATTTTGTATAATATTTGTAATATTGATGCGTAAGTCAAAAGTAGCATATATTTTAATCAGCATACTTTAATGCTTAGTATTATGATATAATAATGTATATTTTTATAATACGATTATAATACAATATTAGTTCGCCTGTACTTTTATATTGCCACAGACAGAATAAGCATGGATGTTAGCAGTTCGGCTACGCTATGGGTTAGGGCTATGTAAACCACAAATGGAAAAACGTCACTCTCTGTCAAAACCATTAATGTGTTAAGTTGCCCACAGTAAAGTTTTCCTGTTGTTGATCTACTGTCATGTAAAAAAAAAAAAAAAAAAAAAATTTCATGGGGTGTACTTATTTTAACATATTTGGATATTTCACATATAAGCAAACATTTGATCCTCTTTGAAAGAGTGCCTATTAATAAAGGTTATACTCTCTATGAAATGACACAAAAAATTTACATTTTGTAGTAATTTTCACAATTTAAATTAACAAAAAATAAATAAAATTTGTCACATGGAAAAAGTAACTACACCCCGACATTTATCGCACCTTCAAATCCATAAGATTAGAATCATGATCGGGTGCCAGTGATTAGAACCTGTTTAGGGAGTGCAGGTGGAACCAGTTTTATTTATACCCCTCTCATATCTAGTGTCTGGTGTTCCCTTTGCTATTGAGGTGTGTGGTGTCATCATGCCAAGATCTAAAGAGTTCTATAAGGCCTTCAGAAAAAAAGGTTGTGGATGTCTATGAGTCTGGCAAGGGATTTAAAAAGATCTCCAAATTATTTGAGATACATCATTCCACTGTAAGGAACACCATCTACAAATGGCGCAGATTTGAAACGACTGCCAATTCGTCCAGGACTGGCCGTCCCAGCAAATTCAGCACAACAGCAGATGGTCTGATGCAAAAAGAAATCTCCAAGAACCCCAAAATATCATCACAGGATCTGCTAGTAAGTCTTGCAACTGTTGGTGTGAAAGTGCATGCTTCTACAATCGGAAAGAGATTGCACAAATTTGACCTACATGGGAGGTGAGCCAGGAAAAGGCCTTTGCAAGGATTCGGAATTTGATGGAGGCAAAGTTGGAGGCTCCTGCTGATTTCGATTAAAATTGTAATTAATTTGCGCTTTTCGGTCATACAATATATTTTGACTTATTCTACTCTGTTTCCTTGTTTGCAATTTTAACTTTGTGGTACGTTAAAATGTCTGGAAAGAACACGAAAACCCGTGGTAGCATTCAGACACGACTGAGGCCAAGTGTGCGCGCCGTGAGCGAGTCCCTTCTCCCCCTGTATCCGCGTCGCCGAGCGGTGACCCTGACTTCACCGCGCTCAGGCTTGAGTTGCTGGCTTTACTGAGGAAGGACATCGCCGATATTTTTAAAAAGGAGCTCCAGAAGACTCTCGGGGGTGCGCTGTCTACTATCCAGCTTGACCTGCAGGCCGTGAAGACACAGCTGGCTAGTGATAAAGTTGCTACCGAGGCTACCATATCAACACTGAAAGGTACTATTGTGGAAATGGAGCACACTCTCTCTCGCAACGATGACATAGCTCATATGAAGACTACTATCGAGTCTCTCACTGCGACCGTGACTCGATTAGAGAATAAATGTGAGGATTTGGAGTCGAGGTCACGACGCAATAATGTTAGGATAGTGGGAGTTCCAGAGGGCACCGACACCTGTACAACTGCTGCTGTAGCTGCCTTGTTGAAAGAAGCGTTTGGTCTGGAGAAGGAGCCGGTTTTGGACCGGTCCCACCGGAACCTTCAGCCGAAGCCCAAGCCTGGTGAACGACCACGAGCTATTGTGTGCAGATTCCACTATCACAGTGACTGTGTTGACATTTTACACTGTGCGAGAGAGCTCCAGTGGATTAAAGTGAGGGATTTGACCATCTCCGTTTTCCCCGACTACACAGCCAAGACAGCCCGGGCCCGGGCTGCGTTTAACGAGGTTCGGCGTCAACTTCATGGTATTGTGGGCACTCGCTAGGGAATACTTCACCCAGCTTGGCTTCACATTACATATAACGGTGTTCAGAAGGACTTTATTTCAGCGGAGGAAGCAGGAGACTATGTTGAACTATGTTGGACTATGTTGTTTTTTCGCTCTTCTTTTATTTTTATTTTTTGCACTCGGCCATCCAGCTCTACAGAATTCGGATTTTTATTGAAGGTATTGTCGTTGCATTACTCCACCTAGATTTTGTGGACTCACTCCTCTTAAAATTTACTTCTGTATTAATGTGCTTCTCTGTTTTGAAGCTCTGACCGGGTTAGAGTTTCTGTTTATTTAATTTTATTAGTGTTATCTCCTCGGCTTTATGTGCTACACTGTTATATTTGTTACAAGCCTTTAAAAGGTAAGGACATTATATTTATTATTGTGTGCAGACTGTTTATCAGTCTTGGTAATTTTGTTGGTTAGTTCAGTTTACTCTCAGAGTTGTTTTCACATTGTGGACAACGTTCGGTTATTGTAGGATACACTGCTGTCTCATTTGTTTACGGAGACTTTGGGTGTGGGTGTTTGGAGGATGTGAGAGTAAGCAGAACATGCCAGTGCTTTGAAGGATGTAATGTTATTTAATTGCGAATCTGTTTTTAGAGGATTTAAACCTAACATGGTGAACAAATTATATTATAGAATTCAGGCAATTTTACTGGGGTTATCTCATGCAGTGTAGCAAGTAATAATCTGGAAAGACCTTTGTAATATCACAGTCTAAATCTGGATTTAAAGAGAAGCAAATTAGTAAATGAATCACATGTAAATGAATCATACGTAAATGAATCAAATGAAAATGTATCACTTGAATATGAATCACATGAAAATGAATCTCATGTAAATAAATCTCATGTAAATGAATCATATGTAAATGAATCACATGAAAATGTATCATTTGAATATGAATCTCATGAATATGAATCTCATGAAAATGAATCACATGTAAATGAATCATACGTAAATGAATCACATGTAAATGAATCACATGTAAATGAACCATATGAAAATGAATAAATAAATTAAAGACATAATTGACCAGCTCAAGTTTTCTCATGCCTAGTTGTGTGTTACATTGTGGCATGAGAAAACTTAATAAATGTGAAAGTGCAATAAAAATATGTTGTCACTAAAATCAATTAATAATCGTGATAAATAATTGAGATCTCAATATTGATCAAAAATAATCGGGATTATCATTTTGGCCATAATTGTGCAGCCCTACAGGCAGTACATGCAAGAAAACCCTCAAACATCTTGCAACTAAAAGAATACTGCATGGAAGAGTGGTGGACAATTATGCGAAATGCCTACAAATTTTTCTTTTGCTTGATTTCAAGGTGGTGAAGCTGAAACAAATAGAACACACGTTAAACGAGAAGAGAATATTGCAGGCCGTATCTTTTCCATTCCTCGTCAGATTGGAATTCTCTTTCAAGGTAAATGGCTGGTTGGATGATCACTTAATGTCTCAGTGTGTGTAATTATTTCTTTATTCAGTCAAAACCGGTTTTAAAAATGTATTACTCTCCTGTGAACCTTAGATTTCTTCAACAATACTCTTTCATTTCGTTATGTTCATAGTGCTTACTTTAACAGTTATATTCTGGCTCTTCAGGACAACTCAAACTTGTATATGGTTATGGAGTACGTCCCTGGTGGAGAGATGTTCTCACACCTCAGACGAATTGGAAGATTCAGGTGAATAGTAAGACTGTAAGAATGTCTTGTCCCTAATAATAAACTTAATTCATCCAGTGGCTTGCTGCTTGTCTTCAGTCGAATTTGTTCATTTGTTTGGACTAATTTAATATTTTATTCTATGCCCAAAGTGAGCACCATGCCAGGTTCTATGCAGCTCAGATCGTGCTCACGTTTGAGTACCTCCACTCGCTAGACCTCATCTATAGAGACCTGAAGCCTGAGAATCTTCTCATTGATCAACAGGGATACATCCAGGTAAATCAGTTACATCCGCAGGTATAAATCCTAATCGAATTTTCTTACATCTTACAACTTATTGTTACATGCCGTAATATGTGTCTGTCAGGTCACAGATTTTGGCTTTGCTAAAAGAGTAAAAGGCAGAACTTGGACATTATGTGGCACACCAGAATACCTGGCTCCAGAGATCATCCTTAGCAAGGTTAAGCCAACAACACATTTCATGTTCAATGCTTTCATATCCATAGTAAATTTATTTCAGAGTTACTTAATAGATATTGTTCTATACTTTGTTTGTGTTTAGGGCTACAATAAAGCTGTGGATTGGTGGGCTCTTGGTGTTCTGATCTATGAAATGGCCGCAGGTTACCCACCCTTTTTTGCCGACCAGCCAATCCAGATATATGAGAAAATTGTATCTGGAAAGGTAAACAGTTGTATGCCATAGTTATCTAGAAGAATCTTTTCAGATTATTTTTGTTTTATCTCCAAAGCTTGTCCTTTTCTAATGATCACTTTTCTTTACCATGTTTTTTTTTTTTGCTTTCTTCTTTTTTTATGTTGAACCATTGAACCATTTTTTGCATAGATTAGACAACATGCACATTTTTATTTTGAACCAAATTACATAAGTGAACATTTTCATATTTTGGCTCCAGGTACGATTCCCTTCTCACTTCAGTTCCGATCTGAAGGACTTGCTGAGAAATCTTCTTCAGGTTGATCTGACCAAACGCTTTGGCAATCTAAAAAACGGCGTCAACGACATTAAAAACCACAAGTGGTTTGCTACAACAGATTGGATCGCTATTTATGAAAGACAGGTATCCCTGCTTGTTTATTTATTTCAGTCATTTAAAAAGGTTTCTAATAGGAAATCACGTCTAATGTTAAATAAATGATAAATATTTACCCTTGTTTACTTTGATTGTATCCTAAATGCTGATGTTGGACAAGTTCTTAAAGCAAATTCATGTGACCGTCACCAAGGAAATGTAATTCTGTGGAGACTGTACATAAATTAGATAAATGTTTACTCTTGGAGGAGATTTGGTAGATGAGAGAATGTGAGCTTAGAGTTCAACTGGTTCCACACCTACAAAAATTAGCACAACTCTATTAGCTAGCTAATGAATATGGTTGACTTGATCTCATGCGAGATTCATATACAATTAGAACATATAAGAGTGATGTGGTTGGAGTTCATTAATCTCATAATAAAAGGTACGAACATTACCTCTGCCCTTATTCCCTAACCTTAACCTTTATGTTCTTTCATAGAGAAATGATATGATCTTGGTATGAAATTAAATTAAATCCAACCACATCACCTTCACTCATTCAGATTCGTTGAAACTTTGCATGTCATTACAGGTTGCCTTGTAAGTAGTAAAGTTGGCATCTCATCTAAAAAAGAAATGGAATAAAACAACATAATATCTCAAAAACACGATGAGCGGAAACAATTTTACTGGCACAAACAAATGTGAATAGTTTTATTTAATTTATTTTTATACAGGGGCCAAATTCATATAGGTTGACTCTATTCAGTAGCTAGCTAATACACTGCTAATTAATGGTTAGCGCTTAGCATGAATCTGGACACTCATTTTAACCAATAATTAACAATATTTCTGCCATTTGAATGCTTTTTTAAAATACATAATCATTAAAATGTCACCACTGTAATCACACTTGCTTCCTTAGTGTTAAAATTGATTTTATGGCCCTAGTCCATTAGTGGAACACTACAGGCCAATGTAGATGGCTATTAGTGGCTATTAACAGGGGTGGGCAAGGTCAAGAACCAGAGAAAGAAAATAAAAACCAAAATCAAAAGTTTCATTTGGTATTTAGCTATGTGTGGAATTAATTCCTTACACTGTGGTTAAACATATTGGGGGAAATAAAGATGACAGCCAGACTCTCATGATTTGCTACATCATGATGTGCTACATCAAAAACTTGATCAGGAGAGAGTAAGGACTGTGGATAGACAGTCGTTCCCTACCCAGGTAATACTGTATACTCGTTCATTTCCCTTAGTCTGTATTCATGCACTTTACTAGTTAACTAGCTTACCATATGCTATTCCATTATCTACCACTTTATATAGTAATTAATTTTAATTAATACAATTTCAGGCAATGGAAACATGAGACTAGGCAGCACATTGTTGGGACATATCTCATGAACACTGATTAGACATGAATTTTGGTGTTTGGGACACACTTTGAGGCTGTTCTGTTTTCAGGTTGAGGCTCCCATCATACCAAAGTGCAGAGGACCAGATGACACAAGCAACTTCGATGACTATGAAGAGGAGGAGATCCGGATCTCAGACACAGAGAAGTGTGCTAAAGAGTTCCTGGAGTTTTAGTAGGACAAGGGTTCACAAAGGGCTCTTACATATTGGGATTTTTATTTTCCTTTACTTTGCACTCCTTCAGAGGTGAGAGTGAAGCTCCGACCATCGTGCGTGTTTAGACTGTTTCACATTTCTTCATTCCATGAGGTTGCGAGAGATTCATGAGTGCCATGATCTCTGTGCAGTTTGCACCAAGCTATAGATGAAGTTTGGCACGAAATGCAGTTTCTGGTTTGGGCTGCAACACAAAGCACCAGACACACTCTTTGTTGTTTTTTTTTGTTTCGTTTAGTTTTTTTTCCCTCACTCTTTCTCTCTCTTTCTCTCTCTCTCCTTTTTTTTGGTTAGGTTTCAAGCATCATTTTTGAAAAATGTTGTTTTCTTGTAATTATTATTATTATTATTTTTTTAACTGTAATGAATGAAGAGGCCACTTTTACTTGTGTTTAAGGAAATTATTACTATTAGTCTGTGATAATGCACTTTTTTAAAGATTGGTGCTGCTTGTTCTTGCCAGCAACATATTACATCAGTTACATGCTAATTCAGTTCTTAAGCTTTATGCTGTTCGTGACATATTCACTTCCCGCCTACATAGAGTGAATGTGTGTATGCTTGTGTATCACTGTGTGTGGGTGGTACATGTTTGTGTGTGTGTGTTTGTGTGTGTGCACGCACGCAAAATGCCTACTGAAAGTGTATTCTGAAAGATTATTATTTAGAATTATTATTATTATTATTATTATTATTATTACTAAAAGCAGTTCACAGTAACAGCCAGAGCAGAGAGTAGAAACATTTTTTTCATCTTGATGAAGTAGTTACAGTGCTCATTGCATTTGTACGATTGATACGCCAGCTAGGCCGGTCATGATTATAAAATTTTTGCCTGACAATTAGCTTCCAGCTAATTACGGTTTACTATTTCCTTTTATGCTACTCTTCTAATAAAAGCTTAACAGTAGTGTAATTATGGCCATGTATTTGACAGCAAAAATTTGCATCCTTCAAGGTTTTAGGATGGAAAACGGAAATTTTTACTCAACTCAAACTTATCTACAGTTGCCGATCAGTTCTAAAAATCAAATGTAGGTCTATCCCAACGATAAGACAAGAATCTAAAATATAACATAGATCTAAAATATAAGGAATTTCAACAGAGAAATAGTATGAAAAGACGTTTTGCTACAATCTATAGGAGACAATATATGGCGCATATATATATATATATATATATATATATATATATATATATATATATATATATATATATATATATATATATATAAGCATCTACAGTTGTGTTCAGAAATTTACACACCCCTTGCACATCGTAATAAAAATAATAACAAAATAATAACAAATTTACACTTCTAGACCGTTTATAATAATGAAATATATAAAAACCTATTACTGAAATGCACAAGCAGGTACAATAGCAAAAACTATGGTAATGATAATTTAGCAAGAGTTAGTCTATTTACACTAAATATTACATAACAAAACCCAAGTTAAAGATTTAACACCTTTGACTGAGAATAGTGATATGAAGTTCAAGCGAGATACGATACGATGCGATGCAGCGATTTGAGTAGATTAATAAGCTAATTAAGAATAATAAGCTGATTAACTTCAGCTGACTACATACAGTATGTCTCTATGGAAACATGGTTTCATTTAAATGCTTTTATACCACTGCACTGTTGAATTCTTGAACCTGATTGGACAGAAGGTGTTGATTTCATTTTCTACAACAGCAGCTCTGACTGTAGATGCGGGTGTAATTGCAGTGACAGGTTTCTATTAATATACTCATTCTAATATATTACTCTTTCTACTTCTGTAGTAACCACTTATTCACAGGGACTTGTATGAAGGACACACCACATAACCTAAGTCTATTAAAGAACGTATAAATAAAATGTGTTATTATTTAACAAAGACATATATTTGTTGATATGGTGAGGGTTTTCTGTAGGGATATGTTTAATGTTTATTTAAGGAGTCTCAGGTGTCAGCGCTTTGAAACAGTCAGTGGGTTTTCCTCCATGATGGAGTCTTCAGGACAACTTACAGTTTTCTGGTAACATGACAAGCTGCTGTTTTTGTTTTATTAACTTCACGAGAGCGAAAAAGAGAGGCTGGTGACGAAGTGACTGTTTATAGTCGCTGTAACGTAAGTCATAACAGAAACTTGTTTTACGGTTAGTCCACAATGTTAAATGTAGATATAAACGTAAAAGTACGATACGTCATTCTTCAATACATTAAACATTGTACTCGTTGGCTACAAAAATTGCTGTAGTACAAGAGGAATAAAATACTTTACACATTCTGTTATAGGAAAATAATCAGCTTTGTGGTAAAAGTAAGTCCGATTTGCACTGCAAAGTTACACATTACACAACTACATCATTGATTATTTTTCCATAACAAGTGTTTTATTCCATATTCATCATTCATTTATCCCCAGTAAGTTTATTCTGGTCAGTGGATATGGAGCCTATTCCAGCAATACTTGACGTAAAGCAGGAATACACACCAGGACACACTTCTTTTAATCGGCTCAAATAATCTCATGATTAGGTTGTTATGTATTATGTGAAAGGCCTGCATGGAAAAGACAGGCTTTTAATCTGTGACTCCACTTTCCCGGTTCACACTGTTAGTCTTCAAGAATATCCTCCACTGTGTATTGTATGTTGCTTCATGTTTTTCTCATCACCTTATATTCCACAAAATTTGATTTCATTCATTCAATCACGAGGATCTTAGTTAGATCGCGGCATTTACATTCAGCACACAAAAAACCCACGTTATTTTGATGACTGAACTGTCTATCATTTCATATTTCTATTTCTGTTTAAGAAGTTTATTTAGAAATATGTTAGAGACGAATTATACATATAATGTTCTATTTGTTGAACCCTTCTGACTGACATTTCTAAAAAATAATAATAATAATAAAAAACCGTCATTCAAAGTTCTTACAATTTTAGTGGAAGGCAGTGTTTTATTTTATTTGAATGTTATCAGCACTTGATACTCCCAAAAACAATATTTAAAAAAAAAAAAAAAAAAAAAAAAAGATTTAGTATTTCACTTGTCAGTGTGGGCTCTAGTATGCAATGTCTATGTATTTAGTTTGTATGATAATTTGCACAATGTCATTTAGAAAGTGCGCCCCCTTTCCCCTGCATTATTAGCCTACATGTATTTTTAAGGGATGTGTCCACCTTTTCGCTGTAGCATATTTTATGTATTAAACGATACGTCACTGTAACAAATAAAGGAAAATGCTTTGTATTTCAGTGTTTTTTTTATTTTATTTTATTTTATTTTTTTATTTTTTAAAATCTCCCTTTCTGTCCTGGCTACACTACATGAATATGTAGACGTTCACTCATTCACTCACTTTCAGTAAGAGCTTTATCCTGAACAGGGTCAAAGTGGATCTGGAGACTATCCAGGGGCAAAGAGAGGAACACATCCTGGATGGGATACTGGCCCATTTTAGGGCACAATTCACACACACACAAACACATCCTGGATGGGATACTGGCCCATTTTAGGGCACAATTCACACACACACACACACACACACACACACACACACACACACACACACACACACACACACACACACACACACACACACACACACACACACACACACACACACACACACACACACACACACACACACACACACACACACACACACACACACACACACACACACACACACACACACACACACACACACACACACACACTCACTCACACACACACACCTGGGGCAATTTATCATCCGTCTACTGGTATGCTTATGGGTGTCAGGATTTTTATTTTTTTTTTATTTTTCTAACCCATTGCACAGATTAAATGAATCGTTGCTGCTGTGAAATTTCTAATTGAAGGATTAAAGTGGAATTTGAGTGAAAATGGCCTTTTCTGCAGTTATGAAGGCGGATATAAAATGCCATTTTTCAGATCATACATTCACTTTGGTCTGTATAGTCGCCATATTTATACCACAGTGCTGTTGAGATCTCGGTTGATCAAAATGTAATGAGTTCCGGCTGTAATTCAGATCTCAGGTATATTATATTAATGCGCTCAAGCTGATAGGTTATCGTTTCTATAGTAACCACTCATTCACAGGGCCTTGTATGATGGACATTTCATATAAGCTAAGACTAATAATAAATGAATTTTAAAAAAACATTTAACAAAGCTGGTGAAGCTTTCTGTATGGAGACATTTATATAATATTTGTGGGAGGAGCCTCAAGTGATGGTAAGTTTTCTGCCATGGGAAAGTCTTCAGGACAGAGGGCTTTTCGCGTTACCTCTTTTTTTCTGGTAACAGGGCAAGTTGGATTTTTGCATCGTATTAAAATCAAGAGAGAGAAGAAGAGAGGATGGTTGTAACATAAGGAATTGACTTGTTTCGTGGATATGCCACAACGTTAAATGTAACTATAAACTACTAAAAAACATGACGTGTTCATTAATAAATTTTAATTGTAATTATTGGCAAATCGCTAAATACACTTCGGGCCATGCTTTGCTCCCTCTGCTTTGTGTCAGGATACATCATACCATCTGTCTTGGATTGTTTTCTTATAACAGCTCGTCCTGTCCTGTTTTATTCTTTACATAACAGCTGCTCTGACAACAGTAGCTCTATACGTTATCGTTTATATAGTGACAACTCGTTTACAGGGACTTGTATGGCAGTTACTTTATAATCTAAGCCCAATAATTAAAAAGAAATGGCATATACTCATTAGCATGGTAAGCTTCCCGTAAAGAGATGTTTATTTAACATTTATGGGAGGAGTCTTGGGTATTTGCACATTGTAGCAGTCGGTAAGTTTTCCATCATGGGAAAATCTTCAGGACAGGGGATGTAACATGACACACGTCTCCAGGTTTTTTTGTTTGTTTGTTTGTTTTTCTTTTTCTTTTTTCTAATTAACATGGAGAGAGAGACTGCTTATAGCTGCTATAACGTAAGTGATTTACAATACCTAACCTTTCTTCCACAACATTAAATATAACTATAAATTAATTAATTAATTTTTTTTTAAAACCATGACAGGCTATTCATTAATCCATTCATCCATTCATTTTCCATACAGCTTATCCTACACAGGATCACGAGAGAGCCTGGAGCCTATCCCAGGGAACTCCTGGGACAAGATGGGAGACCCGTCCTGGAAGGATCACAGAGCATAATTGCACACACATTCACACACTTTGGACAGTTTAGAGATGCCAATCAGATTACAATGCGTGTCTTTGGACTTGGGGGAGACGTTGGGACACATCACACCACCTCATCTTGGATTCATTTTCTATAACAGCACATTTCGTCAGGTTTTATTCCTTACACCACAGATTCCCAGCCCTGGTCCAGGACCACCCGCCTGTCCTACACAGTCTAATGTTTTCCCTGCTCTAACAGACTCAGGAAGTGCTGTTAATTAGCTGATTAATTGGATTAAAAGGTGTATAGGGAACAGATTAATATGTGTAGGACATGTCTACCCCATGTCCAGGCCCAGGGTAAGGAACCTGTGCCTTTTTGAAAGGAGATTTTACAGCATTTTCTTCTACTTCTTCTTCTTCTTCTTCTTTGCATTAAGAGTCATATTTAATTAACGGATTAGTGTGTAGAACAACATGTCCCACAATGCATTGCGTCTGTACCAGCCGTACGCGTCCGATTGGCTGGACGGCTCGCGTGCGTCGAATGATTTTACCGGAAGTTAAAATGGGTTTGTGTCAAATTTAGCAGAGCTGCAAGAGGCAACATCACTATCCTATTGATCTGTTCCTGATAGTCTTTACGACAACAACAACAACAACAACAACAACAACAACAAAAAGGTGTGTTTATTTTTCTTCCGTGTTGGCCGTTTTATGAATGTGTGTGTGTGTGTGTGTGTGTGTGTGTATAAATATAGAGAGGAATCTAGTCGGGTAGTACCGTGAGCTGTAGTGTAATGAAGGCTCGGTGTTTGTACTCCTGTAGTGAATCAGTGATAGAGAGACTGGAGCTAGCGTGCTAACCTTATTCAAGGCTTTCTTACTGTAGCTGCTAGTACGCATTCATCATCACGGTTTTTAAATATATATATTTTCTATTATTAATATAAATATATCGCTGTTTTGCATAGTGTTCAACAAGGGAAAAAAAGTTGCTTTGCTTAACACGTGGGTTTTCTTGCGAAACTCCGAAGTCATATTTATATTTTGACTTTTGCTAAGCTAACTACAACTCAGTGTGATATTACTGAGTCACGAGACTGGTTCATCTTCTCCCTCAGGCCATTCATCCCCCTTTCATTTACCACAGACTCTTATCTACGTCTCTCTCTCTCTCTGTGTGTGTGTGTGTGTGTGTGTGTGTGTGTCTGACTCTCTCTCTCTCTCTCTCTCTCTCTCTCTCTCTCTCTCTGTGTGTCTGACTGTCTCTCTCTCTCTCTCTCTCTCTCTCTCTCTCTCTCTCTCTCTCTCTCTCTCTCTCTGTGTGTGTGTCTGACTGTCTCTCTCTCTCTCTCTCTCTCTCTCTCTCTCTCTGTGTGTCTGACTCTCTTTCTCTCTCTCTCATTCTCTCTCTCTCTCTCTCTCTCTCTCTCTCTCTCTCTCTCTCTGTGTGTCTGACTCTCTTTCTCTCTCTTACTCTCTCTCTCATTCTCTCTCTCTCTCTCTCTCTCTCTCTGTGTGTGTCTGACTCTCTTTCTCTCTCTCTCTTACTCTCTCTCTCATTCTCTGTCTCTCTCGCTCTCTCTCTGTGTGTGTGTGTGTGTGTGTGTGTGTGTGTGTGTGTGTGTGACTCTCTCTCTCTCTCTCTCTCTCTGTGTATATAATATATAAGGTTTCAACAATGAATTTGCAAGTGTGAATATAAAAATGATAACTTGAGACTGTTCTAATTTTGGAAGAGAAATCATAAACAGCTGTTATTTCTAGGACCTATTTACATTTGTGCAATTCAGCTAACAAGAATTATATGAGAATTTAATCAGTTTGAGACTTTTGTATTAAATTTTATATTTTGGGTCCTGTTTAATTACAGAGATAATCATTCAAAAAAAGTTTTGCGTTCACCACGCTTAAACTATTTTTTCTTTATTTTTCTTCCCCTCCAGGAACATATTAAATTTAGTTTCAGTATCTTCAGTCAGATTTGTGGTATTGCCAATGCAGTATTTAAAATACTTCAGATGTGTCACATTTGTCTCATTTGTTCCTTAGTATTTGTGGATAGAAGGAAAAACTGCAAAAGCTGCTTCATTTTGTTTCAGCCATATCACTTACAAAGCATGTTCTATCTCTCTCCCGCTCTCTCTCTCCCGCTCTCTCTCTCCCGCTCTCTCTCTCCCGCTCTCTCTCCCGCTCTCTCCCGCTCTCTCCCTCTCTCTCCCTCTCTCTCTCCCTCTCTCTCTCTCCCGCTCTCTCCCGCTCTCTCCCTCTCTCTCCCGCTCTCTCCCGCTCTCTCTCCCGCTCTCTCCCGCTCTCTCTCCCGCTCTCTCCCGCTCTCTCTCCCGCTCTCTCCCGCTCTCTCTCCTTATATGATATAGTTTAAATTATATAAAGAATAACGAATGAAGAAAAGCTGAAATGCAGTGAGGAGTTTGTTTATGGTGACAGTGTTCATATCTAAGCAACAACATTCTCTTCCTTTCCATGACGTGTTCGTATGTCCCAGTACTTGCATACTCTTTTACTACACACACAAAAGTATAGACTTTTTCTTCACAAAAAGAGTACGTACTTTTAGTGCATAGTATAAGTAGGTGAACTGAGACGCAGCGACAGTTTTTTTTTTATGTCTTTCTTGTAGGATTGCTTCTTAAGAGGAAACAAAATTGAAAGTATTAATTCTTTAGGATCACTCCACCAGCTTTACTTTACGCAGTTATGCTGTGTGCTTATGATGATGTCCGCCGTTCATATATACGGTGGATGCTTGTACAGTTAGAAAATTAGAGCTCTTATGCGTTATTGCTGATTTTGTGGTTTATGTCTGTTCTCTAGAACATCCAGCCCTGATGGACCAAAACAGTGGAAATTTAACATTTAGCTCCTTTATGAACTTCTGATTCGACTCGTACTCAGAACCGAGAATGGCCTACATGAGCCATGTTATAAGAGCAGATTGTGTTAGAAAAGAGAATATTAGATATACATTTTGATATGATGGTCAGGTCAGAACTCTGGGTAATGTTTCAGTACCTGATACTGCTCTGGTTCTGACATTGTCTTGATAGATAATGACAGTGTGGGTTTTTGTTCCCCCAGTTTTCTCCCTATTTTAGTCATGTCCACTTCCTACCCATTAGGGTGGTCTCCCCTAATACATGACAGCTACCAACCAGGGAGGGTGAAGGCTATCGTATGCTTCCTCCAAGGTACGTGCTTCCAGCCGGCAGAAACTTTTCAAAGAGACGCCCATGATGGGCTAGTTTTGCTGTGATTGATAGGGGAGAGAGAGTATGCTATTACTCCCTCACTTAGAGCACCGGCCACGGATGGCTGTGACATCATCAGGATTCAAACCCGGGATTTCCGGATGATTGGAAGAACGCTTTTCTGTTTTCTGCCACATTAGTGGATTGAATCAAAAGTTACCAATCCAGCGTTTCAGGCCGACGTCAACCCTGAAACCGTGCTCTGCTCATTTATAATAGGTTTTCTATTCTAAGCTCACTTCCATTCATTTTACACTCACTAAAACAGTCATTCAGGTAAGAGGACGTGTTGGAAAGAAATGTTGCATCTTTTACACAGATCATTGATCACCTTTACTGGCTCTTTGACTGTTTTCGAAGGTTGTCTCGTCGCAGTGACGTATCTTGAAGACGCTGGGCAGCTGAGAAGACGGTAAAAGCGATGGCACTGAGTCTACAATGAGGTTTGAGCTGAGGACATCAAATGAAACATTGCATTCAACTTTGACAACCAGGTACCAGCTTTCTTCACGGTCACTCCATAGACGCATTTATTCTAACTGATGAGTTTGTTTAAAAATGCTTTTCACCCTCTAAACCAGGGGTGTCCGATCTTATCCGCAAGGGGCCGGCGTAGGTGCAGGTTTTCATTCCAACCAAGCAGGAGCCACGCCTGAAACCACCTGTTTAATCAGTTGATCTGGGCTTTCAGTAGATTCAGGTGTGGCTTCTGCTTGGTTGGAATGAAACCTGCACCCACACCGGCCCTTTCCGCATAAGATCGGACACCCCTGCTCTAAATGCTTTTATGTGGACACACCGTTGTTTTTTTTGTTTTGTTTTGTTTTGTTTTTTTTAAAAATACCTCAGTGTTTTATATAGGTTTTAATCAGTGTATTCATAGTATTTGAAAATGCTGATGCTAATTTGTAACTGCGTTCCCACCCATGTGCATGAGATTTTAGTAGTAACTGAAATTCAATAGCAAAATGGGTATTTGTGCTGCATTTGATTTATATAGTACAATAACTCTATATTTAACAAATTTAAAAGGAAAAGCAAAGTCAACCTGACTATTCATTTCGGTAGGAAGTTTAGTAGTATTGCTGCTGTAAGCACAAGGACAATGATCGTTAACACACTTTCAACACACTTGGTACTATCTGAGTTTATACCACAGCTCTGTTGTATTCTCAGATGGGATTGGCCACGAGGTCTTCATTCATTTTGTCTAATAGCATGGACTGACTAGTTCTTACTGTATTTCAAATGCTAGTTTAATTAATTAATGCACTTATTCTTGTACGTTATTGTACCTGCATAATCTAATGCTAATATTTAAAAAAATATATTTTTTATGTTGTTATTTAACAAGACCTACTTCTTGATATGGTGAGGCTTTCTGTTAGATGTTTATTTTACATTTATGGCAGAAGTCTGCAGTGTGAGCATGTTGTAACGTTAAGTACGTTTTCCTCCATGGGAAAGTCTTCAGGACAGATGACTTTATGCTTACTGGTTTCTCTGTAGCATGACCGGTTGTTGTAATAGGACAATAATTCAATTCAGCATGGTAGCATCCCTCTGCATTATGGATTGTTTATCTATAATTGCACACCCTGTTATTTTTTAAAATTCTGTGCATACCGTGTACAGTTGTGGAGTATTAATGATTTATAATGCCACTACCATGTGTCACCCAGGAGAGGACGGGTTCCCTTTTGAGTCAGGTATCATCCTCATGTCCTCTCAGAATTGCTGCATGTCATTGCTACTATCGCCTCTGGCTTTCTCATTAGGGATCTAAATCTGCATCCTGATTTCTGTAAAGCTGAATTGCGACTATTGTTAAAGGTGCTACACAAATAAAATTGCATTCACACACTTCAGCAAGTTCAATCCAATTCTAATATTGTTTGTTTTTTTTTTGTTTGTTTTTTTGTTTTTATACCGTAGCATTACTGATGAAATAATATACTGGTCAGTGCTTATCTTTCACATGCCTGCATAATGTGGCGCAAACTGCATCTTTGCATTTTTACCTGAATTGCTGAGCAAACCCGTTGCTAAGCAACTGCATGCTGTCGATGTGTTGAACTAGGGGTATGGGTTTAATCGACTCAAGATCTTCAGTAGATTGCAAAGGCCAGAGGCATATCAGTTAATGTTCTTTCCTGGGAAATGTTTGCCATGTTAGTTTGTGTTCAACCGCATCATGTATGCTATGTTTGATTTAGTTGCTAAGCTACTTGTGGTTTTATTTATTTATTTGTTTGTTTATTTATTTATTTATTTATTTTGAATAACAGTTTGTTCAGTTGAAATTTTAAAGTTGAAGTCTACATCTTTAGATTTTCTATAAGATCGGTTCCAGAAACCGATATCCAGTTCAAACAAAATGTGCATTTTGGTATTTGTTTGAATTATTTTGGTTCAGATTTCAAAAAAAGCACTAATTCAGGCTTAAATTGAGTCATTAGCTGGTGCGTGAAGAGCCCAGCACACAGCCTGGGACAAAGGAACACTGTTGAGTTTGAGTCTTGGCAGCTTCTTAATGGGCTGTTTGTGTTTTTCTAGCTGTCATGGAAACCAAGGCAAATGGTTCGATGGAACCCAAAAGGTATGTACTAAACTGTGTGTCATTCTTTTCTCTCTCTCTCTCTCTCTCTCTCTCTCTCTCTCTCTCTCTCTATATATATATATATATATATATATATATATATATATATATATATATATATATATATATATATATATATATATATATATATATATATATATATATAATAGCTTCATGAAAATCACCTTTTATTAAACTAGTATTTTATTTTGTATTTCATTCTTCCTGCATCTGAGCGATCTTTGAGTGTCATGTCACGTAGATTGAAGATTAAATTAAGAAAATACACGGTTCAACCAACACGTATGTTTATCATATTTAGAGTAACGACAATTTTTGTGCCTTAACGGTGAACGTCAGCAGTGTGACGAATTAATGCAATAGGTGTAACAGTTAATTATTCCTTTTTTTTTTGTCCTAATAATCTGGAAGATGTGTAGAAACCAATACGTTACGCCTAGCCTTAGAAAAAATGTATTCAGTTGCTGAGAAAAGTCCAGAAGCTTGTTTGTGTTTGGATGCGCGTCCTGTCAGTCATTTACATTTACATTTATTCATTGAGCAGACGCTTTTATCCAAAGCGACTTACAAATGAGGAAATACAAGCAAAGCGATATATCAAGAGGAGAACAATACAAGTAGTGCTACAGTACAAGATCTTTAAACTGAGTTCTAGAGAAGCAAAGTGTGCAGAGTAGAGGTGTAAGTGCCAGAGTAAGGTTTTATGTATTTATTGTTTTTTATTTATTTATTTATTTATTTATTTAGGATAACGTGGGGTTGGAGTTTTAGGGGTTAGTTAGGTGTTCACGGAAGAGGTGCGTCTTGAGCTGTTTTTTGAAGATGGTGAGAGATTCTGCGGTCGGGATTGAGGTTGGAAGTTCATTCCACCACTGAGGGACGGTTAGTGTGAAGGTTCTTGAAAGGAACCCTGAGCCACGCGGAGTAGGCACTACTAAGTGTCGGTCATTAATCGATCGTAGATTGTGTGAGGGAACGTAAGCCTTCAGGAGAGAGTTGAGGTAGGCGGGT
The DNA here is from genome assembly GCF_001660625.3 of Ictalurus punctatus. Lineage (NCBI taxonomy): Eukaryota > Metazoa > Chordata > Actinopteri > Siluriformes > Ictaluridae > Ictalurus > Ictalurus punctatus. The sequence continues at coordinate 9,872,724 of NC_030425.2, forward strand.
GCTGTTCCAGACAAGGTCTTGTAGGTGAGCATCAAGGCCTTGAATTTGATGCGGGCGGCTACAGGAAGCCAGTGGAGGGAGATGAAGAGGGGTGTGACATGGGTCCTTTTGGGCTGGTTGAAGACGAGGTGTGCCGCTGCATTCTGAATCATCTGGAGGGGTTTGATGGAGCTGGCTGGGAGGCCTGAGAGTAGTGCGTTGCAGTAGTCCAGTTTTGATATGAAAAGAACCTGAACTAGTAGCTGTGTAGCCTGTTCTGTGAGATAGGATCTGATTTTCTTGATGTTGTACAGAATGAACCTACAGGACCGTGCAGTTGTGGAGATGTGGTCTGTAAAGCTCAAGCTGTCATCAAAAATCACTCCAAGGTTCCTGGCTGTCCTGGTTGGCTTAAGTGTGGTTGAGCTGAGCTGTACGGTCATTTGTTAGACACTCTTCTTTAAGGGCCAGCATAGATCCTGGGGGTGGTGCATTATGCAAAATCATTCAATTTGAACCCACCTAAATATTATCTATGAATGAACTTGTACATGGTGACAAACAGTATGTTGTGGTATTATTAAATAATTTACACAGGGATTAAACAGATTTGTTTAAAACCACAAGTTTTCTGTTTTTTTTCTCTCTCTTTCTTGCAGTGTGGTGGAGAATGGGCAGCTTCCAGACCCTGCCCACTGGGCTGTAGCCGACGTAGTCAATTATTTTAAAGCTACTGGATTTGAAGAGCAAGCCAATGCTTTCCAGGATCAGGTAGATTAAATTGCTATACTGGTTTTGTTTTTACGCACTTTAGTTTTATGTTAACAGTGTATATGTGTGCAGATTTTTTGGGTTACATGTGACATGTCAAATATAAGATGTAAAATACCTCAGAAGACATTTAGACTCAATTTGTAGCTAGAATCTAGCAAGGATCAATTTAAAAAAAAAAAAAAAAAAAACTCTTTTAAACAGGTTCCATCGGGTACAATAGTGTTCTTCAGTCTGTACTTATGGGACAGCTTTTAAACTCTTCAACAGAGAGTCTGTTTTCCAGAGAAGGTAGAAAGTAGAAAGTTAATTTATGGCAGACAGACCTGCATTTCAGGAATGTGTTTGCATGTGTAAGTTAAGTATGTGTCTTGGAGAGTTTCGTTTTTTTTAAACACTTAGAGTTCATTAAGTAAGAAATAAACATGCATATAGGGGAATTTTATTCCTCTGAGTTTGCCAATGCAATTTTTAAAAAAATTTATTTATGAATGAATGACACATTGTACGTGTTTATAGTTGCATTTAATGTTGCAGAACATCTGTGAAACAAGTTATTTCCTGTTTTTCCCCCCTTACCTGCCCCTCTTTTCTTTCTCTCTCTCTCTCTCTCTCTCTCTCGATGTTAATGTGTTACTGAGAAATTGCCCTGAAGATGTTCCCATGTTTAAAGCTTAAGTTACAGCTTTAGCTCTGACGTTTACATGCACCGACCCTCGAGGCTCCTTCCATAAATGCTAAATTAACATTTACTCACAAAGTTTCACCATATCAAAATGTTTTTTTTTTTTTTTTTTTAAATATCGATTTATGTCTAGTGTTCTATAGTTGTATGTTGTTACCATAGAAACAAAATATTAGAACTAGTGCATTTTTATAAACGTGATGTGTCGGTCATATGATACATCACTATGACATAACAGTATGGTTTCTAGTATAACTCTACCTGTTGGACGGTGTAAGTAATTTGCTAACTCACTAGAAAGCAGTTTGTCAGCTTGCTGTTTATTCCTGTGATTACATTATAAACCATGATAAAAGGTTACACAATGATCGTGATATGAAAATTTGATATTGACACATGTATGAATCTGTATCACCACTGCATGGTGGAATGGGAGATGAGTAAATACAAGGTCATTTCTCGTTATTAGTTTTGTTTCATATGACTTGAACCTTTTCTCCCTGCAGGAAATCGATGGCAAGTCTCTGTTGTTAATGACTCGCAACGACGTTCTGACTGGACTCTCAATAAAACTGGGTCCGGCACTGAAGATTTATGAGTACCACGTGAAGCCGCTTCAGACCCAGCACTTAAAAAGCAATGCCTCGTAGCACTCCGAATGGGCCCAGCCTTGGAAGACAATCATGCCATGGAACAGCAGGGTAACTGCAGACTGAAGACAAGGCCATGTCCTCATGTGGGTTTTATGCATCCTTGTGGACAAATACAGAAAAAAAACTTTAATGTGAATTTCTTTCTCGTTCTAAATTAGTTGTACAGGTACAACTGTTTCTTTTTGGTGTGTGTGTGCGCGTGTGTGTGTTGGGCGGGCGGCGCATGGGGTTGTTGGACTGGTGTTATGACTGAAGTTTGTTTTTAAAAATGACCCTTTGCAAACGTAAAAACATGTCAAAATATTCATTATTTGCAATTTTTACAAGTTTTTAATGTAAAATATTGTGTGAAAGTATTTGGCACTAAGACAATAAACACTATTGTGTAAGGTGTTGCTAGGTGTAACATGAATTTTCAGAGGCTTTATTGAAAATCAGCTTATTGCGTAATTGGTCTGTATATAAAAAGTGACTAAAGGAGTGGCAGATCAATTCATTTGTTGGTGCTTGCTTCCTGTTCTCCTTAAGGTATTTAAGTCTTTTAATGGTTATAAATAAGATACAGCACACACATGATGGTGTTTGGCCGTGAAAACTAACCATGCTGCAGCTGTATGTGTTTTTATTAAAGATTTATTGAAAATATACTTAACTACGGACTTTTAAGCAGTGTAACTGGTAGCTAGAGCCTGGTGTCTGATCCAACCAGGCTCCTTTTGTGTTTAACTGGGTTACTTACATTACAAGACAATTACACACATATAATTGCTTACTGATTCATTTCCACACGAGGATTACAAAATAACTCTTTTTGAATGACTATTTTCTGAACCTGTTCTTTGACTCATCTTGATGGATTGGAAATGGGCAGTGTGTCTGATGTCAGTGCTTATGTAGTTATGTTCATTTTTACAAAGTGTCTTTTTAACAGAATCCCGTCAAACATCTGTCTTGCAATAGAGGTTTCACTGAATGTATGATGTTTGCAATAACGTGCTTGAATGAAAAAAGGCACTGACTCGACCATAATCCTAGTTACCATTTCAGTGAGGAACGGATCGCAACCCGAATGACTAATTATTATAAAAGTTGTATGCAAGTTCCATGATTGGATGCCCAAATAAGTTCTTATATCACTGTATTTTGCTCATTTTGGGGAATAATTGTTCTGTTTTCCAACACCATCTGCAATAATACAGCATTGTATAAGGAATGAAAGGAATCCATACAAGATTTAATCTGTTTGTTACAAATACATTTAGATGAAATTTCACATACCTTCAATTAGTGATCCAGATATTTCTTTAAACAAACAAAAAACAACTCACAAATGTGTTTTAAATCACTATTAACCCTGTACAACATTGTGTAATGGTGTATATGTATACATGTTCCCATTCAATTTATTTATTAAAGCTCTTATTTATTAAATGTGAGTAGTATTTTTTGCGCCATTGCATTCAGAGCCACACTGACCAATTCAGGTCTTTTAAAAATTAACCTGTGTATATTTTTAGCTTTTATTTGTGTTCTGTAACTCCACTTGTGAAATTTGAATACATGGGGTTAATTTTTTTGTTGACTTGTTTTTACTGCGGTTTATTAAAGTCTGTTTAAGACGGCCTGGTTTGTGGATTCCTCATTTTTCTGAACAGTTTCACAGTTTGGCTTGTGGTGTCCTGCATATAGTTCCTGTAATGTTGCCTGCTGGATTATCAAGAGGTAGAAGGACCTGAAAGAGGAAAAAAAGGGAAGCCTTGAAGTATTATGACACTTAAATGATTTCAAGGAGACTTAAGATTCTGTCCTGCTGAATAGCAAGTTGTGAATCCAAGTCTCAGGCCTGCCAGGGAAGACACTCGTATGCTTGTGATCTTTCGGATTGCAACTCGATTGCCATTTAAAAAGAAATAAATAGCTAAACAAAGTGAACCAAATTATGATATTATTACAGGTTTGTTCTTTTTTCCCTTAACAGTGGCTGATGTTTCATGAAATGTTACTCTACTTTCTAATTAAATAAATAACTTGGCATTGTATTTTATAAATAAACAAATAAAGGAATGCAGCTATTTAAATCTTTGTTAAATCGCTAACACATTACGAATATCATTGTACCTGCTGTGTCTGTTTCATTAAGATTTATTGTCAATGTCCCTGATAACCGATCACCTCCCCTAATACACTGACTACATAAACAACTCACATGACACAATTTTCACGCTATTAAACAAATGTTGGAGTTTTCTGTGAAAGTATTTTGATTAAAGTATACTGCAAGAGTAATGCCATTGCATATATATATATAAACTAAAAACAGGCAGCATGGTTTTTGCAAGAACTCATTTCATCCTTTGTTTTTCATTGTAGAATGTGTTATATTTTTGAATAGATTGGATAATAACCCATTTTTATTGATTTGTGTTTAATGCATAGATTTTAAGCATAATAACCCATAACCCAGGCCAAGCTGGTCAAACTGGTCTACTAATTTATACCAGCTTTTTTATTTCTTGACTAAATTACTCAATAAATGTGTGATATGTTCTACTTATCTTACTGTTGTGTTATTTCCTTAAAAAAAATCACGGATGCATTAGTTATGGTCATTCGGAAACTGTTTCCATAGAGACTGTTCATATAGAGACTGTGAATATGCATTGTAATCAGGCAAAAGATTCTCTGACCATAATGGTCTCAAGATTTAACATTATAAGCTTCCCAGACAAAATAATATTTGCATTCACCAACAGCAGTATCAGGAAGCTTATAAACCAATAAATGAAATAGTATTTAGTAGTAACTTAAACATGCTTTATAGAAACCAACCTCATCCTTATTGGAGAGTCCCAGTTTAGTCATGTCGATTGTAAAGTAGTGCTGGTTCGGCATGATGATTTCAATCTCCTCGACCTATGAGACGAGATGAAATAGCTTGACATAAAGGTGCGTAACATTGAGCCTGTTTTTTAAACCTAGATTATTAAAATGACTATCAAATCAAACAAATCAGACTGACTTGCCTCTGGCAGTCTCTCAAGAACAAGAATCTGTGTATCATAGAGTGTCTTCTGAACAGATGGTGAATACTCCCCACGATCGTAGGGGCCAGCAAACTTCTCAATGATGCTGTCCTTTATAGTTTTCCTGCAAAGGTAGCATGCATTACAGATATATCATGCATTTTATAGTATTTTACTTTATCCTAAATTAAATAGCCTTATATATATATATATATATATATATATATATATATATATATATATATATATATATATATATATATATATATATATATATATACATACAGTATATTTACCATGCCATGTCAAAGTTTACTTCCTTGTGCTGGTTGTAGCGCCACCTAGCATAAACAGAGGTGCAGAAGACTCTGTCCTTGGCTTCCTGCAGAGTGGTGAAGCGATCTTTCAGGAAGCCCTCGAAACCTGACTGCGTGGTCTTCAGAACCTTCATGTCTTTGATTCCACTGTGGATCACTGCATTCGCTGAGAAGATGCACAACAGTGGTGACCAATCTTATCCACAAAGGGCTGGTGTGGGTGCAGGTTTTCATTCCAATCAAGCAGGAGCCACACCTGATTCCACCTGTTTATTTAGTTGATCCTAGCTTTCAGTAGACTACCAGGTGTGGCTTCTGCTTGGCTGGAATAAAAAAAAAAAATACTACCTCCCCACTAGCCTTTTCTGGATAAGCTTGGACAACCCTGATGTTTTGGATGGAGACCGACCATCCGGCTTTTTATCAGCACTCAGTTCAAAAGCCTGCATCTCTGATGGTATGGGGTGCATTAGTGCCTATGGAAAGGGCAGCTTGCACATCTGGAAAAGCACCAGCAGTGCTGAAAGTTATATACAGGTTTTAGAGCAACATATGCTTCCATCCAGATACCATCCCATCTTTACTTCTGAGAGACTCTGCCACTCTAAGATACTCTTTTTATACCCAATCATGTTACTGACCTGCTGCCAATTAACATAATTAGTTGCAAAATGTTCCTCCAGCTGTTTCTTTTTAGTAACACCTACTTTTCAAGCCCCCGTCCCAACTTTTTTGAGATGTGTTCCGGAAATCAAATTCAAAATTACCTTATTTCTTTTCTTAAAACGGTACATTTCCTCAGTTTAAACATTTGATGTGTTTTCTATGTTCTATTGTGAATAACATATGGGTTTATGAGATTTGCAAATCATTGCATTCTGTTTTTATTTACATTTTACACAGAGTCCCAACTTTGCTGTCATTATAACTGTTAAATATTTGTTTCGTCTCACCATTTCTGTACTGTTCAACCTCACAGAAGCGCAAAGACTCTGGAGAGAGGATGAATGCATGGGCATGTTCAACCGCATTCTGCAAAAAAAAGTCATTATCCTTAGCACTTATTAGAATCATAAAATGTAAGGACATGGGAGAGATTAGTGATCATTTTTGAGTTAGCAACACCTTTTCGAGTCTCTTCCATGGAGCTTCCTCAATGTTGACCTTTGCTCGTGTGACATGTTTGAACGCTGTCAGGAAATGATTGCAGATGTCCAAGGCAAAGCCCTCAATGGTTTTAACCTGCAGTCAAACCCAGAATGTTTGCCTAATAAGTAATCGGTTATACAACACCCATTTTTGGTATCAAATTAACACCTATACTGCCTGACTTAATGTCTGTAGCAATCTCAAATGTCACAAAAAATTACACCTACTCCTTTTAGCTTGGCCAGGGCATGGACAGTGTTTTTGATGGTGTCGGTTGGAATGATGTCCGAGTTGTCTCCAGTGAGGTAATCTTTCAGAGAGTTTAGCGTAAGCTGCACATCTGCTTTCAGCTCCAATATGTAGTGTTGATTCCTCTCCCTCCGAATATACAGAACTTTAACTTGATTCTTCCCATAACCTGTCCTCACAAACTCAACATTCTACAAAATAAAACATTTCAGAACGAAACAGTCAGCAATATTTGGTTATGCAGGTTTGAATTCTTTATATCTATAAAGAAATTAAATAAATAAACTGTTTACCTGGTTTGAGGTAGTCATAATTCTCAAATAGGTGCAGTGAGTGTTTGTGCCTTTACCCTCTATTCTTCAACAGGAGCAGGATTTATGAGGACAGAGGATTATATTTAGGGGGTGGTATCATTTGTGTATTTTTGCATTTCGCAATGGGTTCAAATAGTCACATCTATGTAGGGGGTTGAACTGTTTTAAAGCATGAAGAGGAAGACATTTCATTTATAGCATAAATAGCTAAACATTGTATGTTAAGATATTAATGGTGGAATGTGATAAATAAATATTCTTTAATAAACTGAATGCCCAGCTCCCAAATTTTCTCAAGCCACTTCCCATCCACAACCTAACTCTCCCCTATCACACAACAGGGAGGACGAAGGCTCACACATGCTTCATCCAAGATGAGTGAAGCCAGCCAGCCGCATCTTTTTGAACTGCTGCTCATCACAGGACAGTTTAACGCACCCGGAGGAAAGCACTATCTGCGCTCTTGAGCTCACAGTCACCGGCAATTAGCTAGTGTCACTATGACAGACAGGGGAGAGAGAGTAAAATCATCCCTCTCACCCAGAGAGAATGGTCAATTTCACTCTTCTGACTCGCAGCCACAGATTTCCATGGCATCGTGAATGTCCAGCTTTTGACTATATAATCACTTTCAACTTCTTTAACACGCCTTCATCAGCTTTTGCGTGCTCTCAACTGTAATATTAAGTATATTGTTCTCTGTTCAAAAATCATCTTGGGATGCAAACCTATGCTCTGAACTGTATCATATCTGCACTAAAAATGGAATGGCAAAATCTACAATATAATAATCAAACAACCCTGTATTTGTTTTAGTATATCATGATATAGTTTTTAGTTTTAGTATATCATGATATACAATTGTGTGGATATTTTACTACTATGTTAGCAGGTTGTTCGCTGTGCTTATTGTGCTACTGTATGCTATATCATAGCATGATATAGCATACAAATTTATCAAATCTTTTAGCGTATTCCCAAGGTTTTAGTGCACGTGGAACTGTCCTCATAACCATCATACCACAATAACAGTATACCTTCAAATGTATAATATGAAAACCCCTAATAATAACTCCCATATCTCTGTTCCTTTTCACTGTCACTTGTAAAATTTAGAAAGATTCACAGTGAAATACCTGATCTAGAGTTAACTGTGATATCAATACAATGTAGTAGTGTAAATGTATACTAATATTAATAGATATTAGTATAATTCATATATTTAAAAAAAATAAAATAATAATATTAAAAACCTAGAGTGTGTATGAATCAGAGCTGCCATGTTGAGAGTCATGAGACAAAACTCCCCAGCTTCCTCTTTTAACACCGTACAGCTACGTATAGATACTTTCACTATTGCTAAATGACCAGGAAGACATATGACAACAAGTACATTCTTGTTCCCACATCAGTAAGAACTAGTTAACTTTGTGCCACGGAGGAAAAATGTTTTTGTTTCGGCCTTTTCGTTTGATTTTCTTCCAGGTATCCTTCTTCTTAAGTTCACTGTGTGAGGGTGAAATCTCCTGCTTAAATGAAGATGGGCAACCTGTTGACTGGTAGATGGAGTTTAAACTTTTTTAACTTATTTTGTTGTTTACATTTCATACATTTCCAGCTTTATTATTTCAAGCTTTTGTTTCTGGCAGAGCTTTGGCATTTTCTCTTCATTCTTTTCATAATTCAAGGTTCATCATGTACAAATTACCAAAATATAAACAAGGTAATGTGGGAAGTGGAGTTGACTATATGTATTTGGATCCCTCATTACCCAACTGGCAGATGAGTAAATATTCGGTGAATACCAGTGAAGGGGCATTAGGCAGGACACTGAGCCAGCTGTACCAAAGATACATGGTATGACTATATATGTAATAATAATTATATACTGTATATATAGTACTGTGCAAAAGTATTTGTCTTTTTTTTTTAACGGTTAATTCATTAATTAATTTATTTTAATTTGTTAAAGAGTTTTCTTTTTTGATTTCTACATTATTGAGTAACATTTTAGATTTCCAAAGCATGAAATTAAATGCCACAGAAAAATGTTTGTATGTCAGTAAAGAAAGCAGCATATTACAGTACTGTACATACACTATAACTGTTCCTCTATGCTGTTTTTATTACAAGTCTGTTCTTCTGTCTCTTCTATATCTTCACGACAAGTATTAGCAGTATGCACAATATTTTTTTGCGTAGACACGAAAACCCCTTTACATGTTTGCCAAATGTGCACATGTGGGAGAAGACATTGAGAGAAGACATTGAGAGAATGTAATTAAAATTCCCTTTATGTTTCAAGGTCTAATCATTTTAAACACTTTTATTTCACCTTGCTACTCTTAGGTCAAAACACCCTGAACATAAATTCCATAATACAAATAGGATTTGTAAAAACAAAAAACAAAAACATATTAATTATAGAAACTGAGCTGAGACGGATTCATTTTGAAAGAACCCCCCCCCCCCCCCCACACACACACACATTTAGTACAAATTAACGATAGGAAAGAAATAGCTACTTTTAAACTAAAGGTTATTAAAATATATGCCTTATTTGTATAGAAATCAATGCTTCTTACAAAACCACTAGCATAGACAGCTATGGTCATTTCTAAAATAGTCAGTGTTAGTTTATGAAGTACATGCAGCTTTTTTGCTGTGATATCACAGATATACTGTATGACATTAACTGTATCTGATCTTGTCATATGTATTACTACATACTAATGATGAATTGTTTTAATAGTCAAACAGCTCGGCATACATGCTCTACAATGATGCTCCTCCGTTGCTGAAGTATGAGTATAATTATGGACACACAAAAGGTACTACTGCATTATTTTATACTTTTGCGTAGGCCAAATTGAGATATCTCAAAGTTCCAAAAAAAATATCTTATATGTTATATTTGACATTTACAGTACCAGTGTAGTTCTACTGCTCACGTGAATATTTACATTTTTTTTTTTGCTGCTTTGAAAGAGAGGGGGCCCAGTACAAAGAGCACAACTGATAAGTGCTGTTGACTGAGATTAAGCCCCAACCCCCCCATCAAATATCAAAGTTTATCTACAACCAGCTATTAACAAATATGAAGCTTTTCTTCCTTTCATCTTACCGTTGACCATGGATTATCATCAGAATGGCCATCAAGTCATGTAATTAGAAAGTCATTTTCACATTGAGTAATGCCCTGAGTGACTACTGTGTGCTCTGTTTGCTGTCCAGGGGCACTACTTTTTGACCAGTTTCAAGGATTCTGGTTAACACACAGCATTCCTCACTTTCCACCTTTCCCCGAAATGGGTTTTGGCTATCCCTCCACTGGAAAACTCTACGGCCAGAATATTCAGTGTACAACCTACAATTACGAACAGTTCCAAAAAATATGTAAGCAAACATATCAAGTAATGCATCAAGCCATTAGCAGAACTACTTCTTATATTACCATGAGATTATGACTGCACACAAACCACTGGCACATTTTCATCATATATTCTGTAATTTGCTTGTTAGCAGTATACAAGACCAATTCCGAAAAAGTTGGGACAGTATGGGAAATGATAATAAAAACAGAGAGGAATGCTTTGTAAATGTACTTATTTAAAAAAAACAAAAAAAAACAAACAAACAAACAAACAAAAAAAAACGTATAAAGACATGGTATTTTATGCTTTACCTTCCAACTACATAGTTTTGTTAAGGTAAGCATTTATTTTGAATTTGATGCATGCAACACGTTAGAAAAAAGTTGGGATTCGGGCAATTTTGGATTAATAGTGATGTGACAAGTTGAAATAAGAAGATGATGGAAACGGGTGAGGCAATCGTCTAATTATAGTATATAAGGAGCCTCCAAAAAAGGCCTAGTCCTTCAAGAGCAAGGATGGGTCGAGGCTCGCCAATCTGCCAACAGATGTGTCAGTGAATAATCCAACACTTTGAGAGCAACATTCCCCAAAGACAAATCAGTAGGATTTTGGGCATTTCACCTTCTACAGTGCACAATATAATTAAAAGATTCAAGGAATCTGGTCAAGTCTCTGTGCGTAAAGGGCAAAGCCGAAAACCACTTCTGAATGCGCGTGATCTCCGATCCCTCAGACGTCACTGTCTTAAAAACCGTAATGAGTCTGTAATGGATATCCTGTCATGGGCTCAGGAATACTTTGGTAAACCTTTGTTAGTCAACACCATTCGCCGCTGCATGCACAGATGCAAGTTAAGGCTTTACTACACAAAGCAGAAGCCATATATCAACACTGTCCAGAAGCACCACTGACTTCTCTGAGCTCGATCTCATCTGAGATGGACAGTAGCACAGTGGAAACATATGCTGCCTTCCAGAGCAGGACAACGCCAAACCACATTCTGCCTGGATTACAAGCGTATGGTTGAGTAAGCAGAGAGTGCGGGTGCTAGCATGGCTTGCCTGCAGTCCTGTTTTCAATATAGTACAGGGTGAATTGAATTTTCAAATGACTTTTTTGTTGTCGTTGCATTTTCCATACTGTGCCAACTTTTTCGGAATTGTGGTTGTAAATTAAATGCTGCATATATTGCTACATATATATAATTTATGCCACTGACTTTGAATGGTGATGAAACATCTGTTCTATTCTATTTATTTATTTTACCAGCACAGCAACTAGCATATATTAACCCATACACATACAACTGCTCAATGCCATCAGCCTATTACACAGAGATGGCAGAAATGGCACAGATCTGTGCTGGCAAAACTGTAACTGTGGTCCCCAGGAGAAGGCTTGAAAAGCTGATGTCAGTCAAGGGAGAGACGTTCCTTAGTTTTGCCAAATCACACAGCTATGTTGATGGTAAGAGAATGTTAGTGTTTTAAGATAATTTTGTTATTCTCTACTGAAATTTCTGTGCACTTCCTAATTTTTTTTAATAGACTGTAATCATTTGGCAAATGCTACCCTACCATATGTTTTTGCTTATGCCAAAGTTCATCTGCTCTTGAGTAATTATTGACTTTGCTTATGTAAGGGGCAGTGTCAATTTTTAGGATGTGCAGTTTAACACGTTTTCTTCACCCTGTGCATGTGCAATAATTCTGATATTGCCATTAGATATATAGTTTTGGCAATAAATACATGCACCGTAATATTGCTCATTTCCCCATTCTGTCTCAATATATGTCTATATTGCAACTTCCCATGATGTTGTCAATTGATCGTTGATCATTGCCTCTCTGGTGTATTCACTTTTTGTACCAGACATTTATGCTGGCTGGATAGCACAAACACTGAACACAGACTTTCTAGTGGAAACCTGGCAACGGGAAGCCCACCAGCTTCCCTCCAACTGCTCGCTTCCTTACCATGTGATGAATATCAAGAGGGTCTCTCTGTCCGAGCTGGTGACTTTCAGCTCCTATGATGACCACTCCAAGTGGTGTGTCTCTTGGGAACACCAAACCCAGTGGACTTGTCTAGGGGACCTGAACAGAGAGAGCAGACAGGCATGGAGAGGAGGTGGCCTCATCTGTACACCAAATTCAGCCATGTACAAAGCTTTCCGTTCGGCTGTGGCCTGGTATAAAAATTGTTAGAAGCACGAAGTCTACTGTTATCTACAGGAATGTGCACAAGCTTTTAAATAGTATTTTAAAAATTTTTTTTTCGTTTTCGTTGTTAGATTTTCGATGTGGAGTCATTAGACAGAAGTTGAATTGCAGGCATTGTGCAATGTGCTGTAGATGTCGGAGCCACCCATTTGCAGTACACAGTATAAACAATTATTAATAATCAAGTGACCAGTTGAGAGCCTTCCGTGCACCTACAGTGCCACGATCATGGACAGAGCTGTTTGTAGTGCATATTATTAATTGTGCAAAACCAGCATACCAGCTTAAAAAATGGACCACACTCATCAAACTGGTACACCAACTTTTCCAGCTGGTATGTTATTTTCCAGCTTCCTAATTACTTGTCTAAATTGATGTTGAAAAAATGTTTGAGATTCTGTAATTGCCTCACTCTTGAAATTGATTAGGGTTTAAAAAAAAAAAAAAAAAAATTATTTTATTATTTTTTAAAAAGATATATTAAAGTATTTTGAGCACAACAAGAATCATTCTAAAACAGAAAGGTCGGAAACTTTTAAGGATTTATTCTTGAGGAGAATTTGTCAAGTGGAAGTGATTTTTGTGGATTTTTAACACGGTGAATTCATTGAAATTGATTTCTAATAAATTCGTTAGTGTGTTCCATTGGGTTAATGTCTTCATTTTTTATTCCAAAACAATAGAAAATAAATCCTTTGTAGAAAATAATGTATAGACACGATTATGAAAGCCAGATCTCTGCCGTTACCCCTGCTTTAGCTAGGCGGCGCGAGCAGAAACACAGACAAGTTAAAATAACACACATCGAGCACTTCCGGTCAACCCGGAAACTCTCAGTGAACACACGTGCGTTCGCAAACGCTCAATAACAGCCACAACATGGATTTCGTTGAGGTACCAGTGTCCGAAGATGTACCTAGTGCTAAGGGTAAAGTTAAAAAACAAAAGAAACAAAAGAAAAGTGGCGAGAAAGCGACTGAAAATGTCCCAGCAGAGTCTGAACCCGCAGAGTTCAGTTCCTCATTACCTCCTACATTCAGCTTGTCGGAAATAAAAAATAAACAGCGAAGACACCTTATGTTTATGAAGTTCAAGCAAGAGAAAAGAAAGGTAAGTGGAAAAATAGAATAATAATAATAATAATAATAAAAGAATAATACAGCTTGAATTCCGAGTGTCTTTGTATCAATGGACCAGACTGCACAAAGGGAACCAAAAATGACAAAAATGTGATGTGCTCTGACTATTTGGACCGGAAAACAAAAAATGTAGAATAGATCTGGATCAGATACTCAAAAGTACTTCTGATATCAAATGATCCAATCGTTTGTTTAATGCCAGTTCCATGTTTTCGGTTTGTTTGTTTGTTTGTTTGTTTGTTTGTTTGCATTTTTCTCTCGCATGTAACTGTCCAAAAACTTGAGATCCAGCTGTGAGAAAAGCACACTTAGCTAGCAAGATTTTAGACATCTTTAGGTAGATTGTCTGCATTCACTGCTGTTTTTTTTTTTACACTGGTTCCTTAGCCAGCATAATCTTTTCAGGTAGAGTATAATCAAAAGCATATTATTGTCAGAAAAAAAACACAATTATGGTCAAAACAAGATATTTATTATAGTTTGATCTGTTTTGTAGAATTCAGTCATAGCAAATTCTGGCAGGTTTTTCTAGACCTACAATAATTACATTTCATTTCTCTGACTGTCTACTTACAGTTGCAACTGAGTAATGCCAAAGGTGCCATGCTCAGAGTTATTTAACACAGCTAGATATAAATATAAGGAAATGAAAGCTGAAATTCCGATCTGTTGTAATATTCATCGTTTAATCTCAAACCCAAATGTCTTCGGTGTATATAGCAAAAACAAATGAATTAGCCTTGTTATTCCAATACTTTTGGAGGAGACTATGTTTTAAATAATGCTCAATTTGAACCCTAGATAATTGGCAAGGGATGGTGCATCACCTGGATTACCTTATTGTGCCAAAATGTGGCTATTGTTCCCTGGAACCTTCTTGTCTAGTTTCTGTTAGGTTGACCAACATTACACTTGCAACTAGTGTTGTGTTGTATTTTGACATAGGTTATCCAGATGATTCTTACTGTCCCTGAGCATGGGAATGTCATGAATATATGTCAATATATATTATATATAATCATGAATATGTCAAAGCTCTGAATATTGTCTTTACACTGCATCTCATTATAGGGTCTTGTAGTACCACTCACAAATAAGCTGCCAAGGCCTGATGCGTACTAAAAAGCAAAACCCAAAATACTTTAAAATAAATAAATTAATTAAAGAACACAAACAAACTGTTTAGATTTAGCCATTAGATGTTATTCCCTAATTAAATCATTGGGCATTCATTCTGATGCTCATACTGCCATACGCTATTTTAAAGCCCAGCATCATATCCAGTATTGCAGAATTCGTTTTAATGTGGTGTGAGTGAACGGATCTCGGAACACAGTTTGACCCATTCACATCGTTCAACACTGTCCACAGACTATAAATTACATTTGCACTACTACACCATTAACTACAAAAGTAAAGACGTCATTAGACTATTCCAAGGATGTACCAGTTCTCAAAATGTGCACATGTGGAATACCTGGCAACTCATTGATCTTGAAACTGAGACTGCATAGTATTCAAGCTCATGTCCATCTATTAACATGTTGTCTTGTATGAGAAACTATCACTGTGGTCAGTGCAATGATGAATTTTAATGAATCCAACAAATATTGTATTTTCTTCCACCTCAGCAAAAATTGCAGTTGAGAAAGAAAAGAAAAAAGGAGAGAGAAGCACTTGGTGACAAGGTATGTGGTGGTTAATCTTCTGGCTCTTGTGCAGGTAAATTCCACTAATCCTATTTTCCATTTAAAGTCACTGACTACAAATGCAAATATTTCCTTGTTCATTTTTTTTATGTTTTTTTTTCTTTTATTTGGTCATATGCAAACTTGTAGGCACCACCGAAAGAAGTTCCAAAGACTATTGAAAATCAGAGAATACACGATGAGACAACAGTAGACCCAGAGGATGAGGAGGTATGAATGTCTCCTGTGATGGATATGAGTAAATAAAATTGCCATTGTATTTTTCCTTGTGCTGTTAATTTAATGAACATGTTCATGCCCACAGGTGGCTTTTGATGAAGGCACAGATGAGTTCTCAGCATACTTCAACAAACTGATAAACCCTAAAGTTCTCATCACTACCTCAGACAGACCAAGAGGGGTAAGCTCGTTATTGCTATTACCATTACAGTATTATCACTGTAATATTTGTGAGTGTATTTCACTTCTTTATTTTTATCTGACACATTCATATGTTGACATATACACACACTGGCCACTTTAGGAATACCATACTAATACTGGGTAGGACCCACTTTGCTCTCAGAACAATCTCAATTCTTACTCTCATGATCTTAAACTAGGTGTTTTGAGATTCTGGTCCTTGTGGGGAGAATACATGATCCTGTGCATTCTTGCATGTTTAATGTGTTGTACTAACACGCATCATTCTGCCTATTTATTTCAGAGAACTGTAAGGTTTTGTGAGCAGTTAGCAACAGTCATACCGAATGCACATGTGTACTACAGAAGAGGTCTTGCTCTGAAGAGGATCATTCCTCAGTGTGTATCCCGTGATTTCACCTACCTCATGGTCATCAATGAGGACCGAAAAGTGCCAAGTATCCTTTATCTGGGGAGTGTTCAGGTTCTTCTCTATTGGTTTATAACTTTCATTGATACTATACTAGCTTGTCTACATAGTTATGTTGTGGTGCATAAGAAAAACACACTTGTGACTGTATTCCTTAACCTGAAACTGTCAAAGATGGTATGGTTCTCTGTCACCTTCCTGATGGACCAACTGCACATTTTAAAGTCAGTAGTGTTCGACTCCGAAAAGAGATGAAGGTTTGTAACACTTTCTAACTTTTGAGCCAAAATGCAGTGCATACATAGTGGTGTTTTCCCCCCCTCCCACCCCATGCATTTTTCCAATTTCGTACTCTTCTTGATGAGGTAAAACTACTAAAATATTTATAAACTGAACACACGAGTGCCCAAATATAAGTTAATCAAAACAGTTTAGAAATAAGGTTTTCTCTTATTTTTAAAGGCTACTCTCTTTTAGTACATTTTCGATTGCGCCACCCTGGATCTTATTTTTGTGGCCATGATTTATGCTATACCAGCATGGATAATGGGGTTAACTACTCTTAACTATGTGCTTAATTACACTATACTATTATAGAATTATGCTGTATATTCACTACCACACCTTTGACTCTTTCATTACTATACAGAGAAAAGGAAAGGCACCAACAGAACACTATCCAGAGGTCATTCTGAATAACTTCACCACTAGACTGGGCCACAGCATCGGCCGTTTGTTTGCTGCACTTTTTCCTCAGGATCCACAGTTTGTAGGTAGACAGGTTGCCACTTTCCACAACCAGCGAGACTTCATCTTCTTCAGGTTTCACAGGTATAGAAACCTCCTGATGTTAAGTAACTGTGTGGATGAGTGTGCGATTTATGTTTCCCTTTGAAGGTTGTTCATTTTAAAGAGAAGAATTAAGATGCATTGACCGTGCATGATTTCATTTCACTGTTACTTCACAGTAGACTTGCTGCGATACTCGGTGATCCCGGTGTTAGATGGTGTTTGGCCGCACATCAATTACATCACTTGCCCACCATGGCACCGTCGTTTTGCTTTTTTATAGTAATAGAAATCATTTACTTAGAGAATGGACACTACAATTAAAAACCGAACGCGTCTTCTGAATTCAGCGTGAGCCGAACGAGTCATAGTCGCAGCACAGATCAGATTTCATTTATCACGTGACGAGAGTGAGGCGAGCTGACTGACGAGACGACGGCGGAAGATTTGGTTTCAAAAGTTCTGTGTTTAATATAAGCGAGTGTGTCATTGTGCTGTTTTGTTGTTGTTGTGTTTTTCATTAAGAATAATAATGAACCCACCATTCAAGTGATTGCTGCCCCCGAATTGCCTCTGATTCGATAGTGAAATGCACACGGGCATTCATAAGCGATTTAAAAACGGCGATACCGGTACTACTGGTGTTGTCACACGTCGATTATCCAATGGGAAAATTTCCTCACCATCACATCCTTACTTCACAATAGTAAGGGAAAAAGTGACTGAACACATCAGAAGGTTCAAACATGCAAAATTCTTTCAGAATAAAGACACAAATGAATAGATTTGGTAGATTTTATGGAATACCACATTTTTATATTGTGTGTGTATGTGTGTTTTATACTTCATCCTACTTGCATTTTTCTGTTGTAGTGTGTTGTCACATTAAAGAACATGCCTGTGTCACTAATGCTAGAACTCATGTCTAGGTAGTGTTCTTATTACAGGGTTTGCCATTTTAAACTTGAAAGCCTATTCTGCTCAAATTGATCCATTGGATTTTTTTTTTTTATTCACTTATTTATTTTCGCTAAAGATGAAATTGCACAAAAATATTTCCAACATAAAGAATGTTCTTTGCTAACCTGAAAATATTTATACATCACATTAGAAGGATGCTGCATGCAAAGGGATTTCGATTTTTCTATGAAAGTGATTTGTATTGCTGTTTTTCTATAATGGTTTTGTTAAAATATATTATGTACACTTTATTTTAAAAAGTGTAAGGTTTGCTGTATATTGTTATAACAGCTAATTAGCCTATTTCCATGTAGACTGTTAGCAAGGTACGAAATAGTCATGTACATGTGGCAAACATGTTTGTTTTCTCAAGGCCATATCTTATTGGAATGAATTTTACATATTACATATTGTACGATTCTGCATCTTGTGTAGGTACATCTTCAAGAATGAGAAAAAAGTGGGTATTCAGGAACTAGGGCCCCGGTTCACTCTTAAGCTGCGTTCTCTGCAGAAAGGGACATTTGACTCCAAGTTTGGGGAGTATGAATGGGTTCATAAGGTGAGTTTGGATGCTTTATGTAAGCTTAAGTTGTGTTTCGGTTTGTCATATGTTTTGCTAAGAATCATATAGTTTCAGAAGCTTTTAATAAATAAAATAAAAAAAACTCTCTGCCATTTGTGTTTCAGCGCCATGAAATGGACACCAGCAGAAGAAAATTCCATCTCTGAAGACAGTGGGGAGTAAAATATCACCCTGATGAGATGATATTTAAAGTGCAGCCAGTTGAATTGTTGCTATTGTAAAAATGTGTATCATTTAAATCAATTCTGATCATCGGTCCAAATGGAGATTTTATACATTGGATGAATTAGAAGAGGGGTCTTAGATTTTGATGGCAAAATGTGTCTCAGATGTGCAGCCGGTCACTCTGATGTATATCATAATGTGCTGTGGTGTTTACTACCTACATGTTAAGGAAGAATGTTTCTATTATATTCTAAACAAGCTTGGCTTACTCTTTTGTCAGAACTGACTGAAACCCATTTTTAATGATGTTTGTAATTTGTGACACATACATTCATCAGTTTAGGACCTTCATCTTCAATGACCCATTTAAACCTATTTATTTGTAGCGTAATTACTTGTGTCAAGAAATCAAATTTCAAAAATAGGACAAACAAATCTCTAAATTCTTCAATATATTCTAATATTGTGTGTACAGAGTAGACAAAGTAAAATTAACTACATAAGATGTTGGCATAAATAACATTCTGTATCTTTTTTTTTTTTTTTTTTTTTTTTACATCAATAAGAGTCACAGGGTTTTTCAATGGTCGTGTCCCCCCCCCCCCCCCCCCCCCCAAAAAAAAAAAAAAAACAACTTCTATTTTCTCAATTCATGTTCTGTAATGTAATATAATCAGAAACATTTGAAAACATCACAAACAAACCCCAGAGGTAGAAATCCAGCACTGTCCGCAGGGTCTGTGACTTCTCCTCGGCTACAGTTCTGATGCATACCTGTAGTCTCAACCAGATGCCCTGTGAACCTTTCTGTCTGTCCTGTTTGGATCAGTAATAATGTGTAGAACACATTATCTGTTCAATCCAAAGAAAGTTTATTATAATATTAAGATACAATAATATTAATGAATTAACTAATAATCTTTATATAGCATTTTTCAAACAAGTTTTAGCAATAATTTCTGTATGATTAATCAATCAAAATTAAATTCTTCAAAAGTAAAAATTATAGTATGAGCAATAGGTAATCTTATACACTATATGGCCAGAAGTATGTAGACACCTGGCCATCAAACCCATATGGGTCTTCCTTAAACTTTTGCCACAAAGTTTGAAATAGACAATAGTTTAGGATGTTTTTATTTTTTATTTTTTTTATTTATTTATTTTTTTATATATCCGGTACAACCCCTGGATTTTCACCTGGTCTCTAAGCTCAGACACTGTCCTTTACAACACTGACTCTCAGACATGTTACCCTCCTAGACCCATTTTTGCACCTGGCCAGACAAAAGAACCTACTAAATTCCCACTAATCAAACAAGAGCCCCCAGCAGTATGTCCTAGCCCTAAGTTTAGAAAATGAGAGTAGCTTCAGTTCCTTGGAGGAGAGGGAGGAAGACTCCTGGCATGTGAAGACTCCATGTGGATTGAAGCTCCAAAAATGTGTTAGAATGTCCAAGAGGAGTTTGTGGCAAAGCAGCATGGTAACAATTTATGTTCAAGAAGAAGCTATTCTTTTGCAAACTCTAGCTGTACTCTTATATTAAGCTGCTTTATGTCATCTTAAATCTATGTTATCCAAAATCTGTAGGTAAAAATGACAATGCATTATAAATATTTTTAATGCAGACATGCTCCCCATTAAACAACCTCCAAATGAAATGGAGAAAAATGAGATAACGCCTTGTTACAAGAGAAATTTGACCAGAGATACTGGAGTACCAGATATGCAGGAGGGTCCAGATACTGGGTTATTCCACTCTCAAGGAAGATAATATTGTAAAAGGTGGAGTTGTTATGAAAATATGCTTTACTAGTTATACTTAAAATTTCTCTGTAAGACATCAATTGTTCATAATATTCTACAATATAGGAAATCAAAACTGTCTCCAATGTTGAAGCCACCAAGAAAGAAACCAGGTCATGAGGTAAGGTTGGGAATCATATTCGTCTTCTTCAATTCAAGCCACAATAAACATTCATGAACACATTTCTGAATAGTTCTCCTAGAAGACATGGGAAGTCTTGTACTCATAAATGCCTGATCCTTGTAAAAACACTGACCTTTAGGGACTGGCTAAAATTCCACAGGGGTGCTTTCCTGTCCAGTGTGCAGTGAAGATGTATGAAAGGCTTTATTGCAGAAAGTGCCTCGTTTTCTTCTTTCCACAACAGGTCCATGTGAGTGGAGCTGAAACTATAGTTTCTGTTTTGTTCGATTCAGCTCCTAGTGCCTTTTCTCAGTCTCCGTATGAGCAAAAGACCACTCCTAAACTTTCAACTAACAGTGAGATGTTACAACAATCTTAACTTCTAGTGCAACAATATAAAGATAACTAGTGATGAATAAATTAAATATGATTACTTACCTAGAGGATGAACTGCTGAAGGAAATTAGACTGGTCCAAGAAGAAAGAAAAAAGCTAGAAAAAAAGACAAAAGCTTCTGAGAAAGGGAAAAGAACTGCTAGCTTTGAATAGACACTGTAGGAACCAAGGTATGCACTAGGTGTAAAATGTTTTTTTTACATTTTATTTTATTTTATTTTAGTGAAAGGTATGCACTAGCTGAATTTGTAAATAACATACTTTGACTTGAACTCCAAAGGGCTCTTCTCCAAACAACAAACACCCTAGCACGAGACAAGTGGAAGAGAAGGTATTTTGACACCAAAAAGGGCACAGCATCACTGAAAGAAACCTTGAAAAGCCTTTGCCAGGAACTCGAGGCATTTTGCAACAAATTGTTTCAGCAGCTGCAACCCAGAGATGTAAGGAACAAAGAAAGATCAGCAGGGAAACTGTCAAGTATAAAGGTTATCGTTTCCACTTGCTCAATGAAAAACTAATGGGAAAACTGTAGGTTGTCTTACAGTAGAGGGAGACAAACATCCACTTCCGAGTAAAATGGTAAACTGTGTCTACAGGGCTTGTGTATTGTTTGCATTCTAAAAAAAAACAACAACTGAGGATAAGAATAAGGGGTGGGGTGTGAAATGTTGGTTATAATTAACCAGTTACCCGTTATTATGCATGACATTAGTGCCCAACACTACTGTAAACCAAGCGATATCAACACTTCTGGCATATGAGGATTTTCTTAAATATCAATAAATTGCAGTGTCAGTAATTAAACCAGCAGAAGAAAAAAAGCTGATACGACCATGGAAAGAAAAAAATCTTGCTACACATGAAAAATATGAAGCCATTAGCTAGCTAACCAGCTTACTAATGTACAGAACCAACTAATTAAGATAAATTGAAATAAATATTAAGAACATCCATGTATTAGTTTATAAACTCTGAACCCATTTCAAATGTTTCTATAGATATAAATAAAATGAAGAGGGATGCAGTTTTACAAAAGGGAAAACGTGGTCTTTTTATACCCTGTTAAATTGAGCCCTTTATGTGTATAACTTTAAATTCATTACCACAGTCCAGACCTGGACCAATAACTAAAGTACTAATTTTCTCATTCACAGAATGACCTGAGAATGCAGATTATGACTGAAAGCTGCAAAATAGAGAGCCTGAAGAAAAACACTGATGATGCCAAAATGAAACTTGACACACGAATTATGGTATGTAAATTAAGCACATTATCCACACAGATTTGTCCCTCTATAAAAAGAAATTAATGAATAAATAAATCAAACAGTATAGTTTCTGTTCTGCTGATTTTAACTGAGGATTCAGGCTGCCATGGAGCTTCAAGCCATTGAAAGCAGAACTAATGCAGAAAAAGTCTCAGTGCTCATGCGCGGAGCCTCTCACAGGCTCTGCTGACCTTGGATAACCTCTAGAGTCACTTCAGCAACTTCCTAAATTTAAAATGGATTGTATTCTATTAGTACTCTAGTAGCTATTTGTGAATACGTTCTCTTAAACTTTATTCAGGCAAACAATCAAATCTGACCGATTGCAACACACAGTGTACCCAATCCAGTTTCTGTGCAATCTTTCTGGACACCAACTAGAATAGGCTTTTTCATTACACTAAAAATAATAATTAAATGGGAATAAAGTATACAGTATGTCTGCTGTTTAATGTTCAGTCCTCTACAATTGAATACGTCTTTAAAACCTATGATTTTTTTTTTTAATTCAAAGATTTAAGACCACACTGTCAATCATATCCATTAAAAAAAAAATTAAGTGTAAAAATTGAGTTTGTGTCATCATTTAAAAGGCTGGGAATGTCTTTTTTTTACTAACAATTTTAAAAAAACAAAACAAAACAAAAAAAAACACTAAAGTCAAGTCTTGTATCATGCATTTTATTAGACTTGGAAAAATTGTTCTACTGATTAGGAGAAACAGTTGTAGCCTCATAGGAGACAGTCATAGATGGTGCATGTTTTGGGATGAGCGCATTCCACATTTCAGCACTTTGCTGACGGGCAACAGGGTCATTTCCGTAGTCAAGGAGATTTCCGTTCCACATGCCGATTCCTCTCAAACGCCGCTGTCCTACGTAAGAAGCCTTCAATGAAATGCTCTCTGGATCGTCATACCACACCTGGTGAATGTTCCCCTTACCGTCCTGTAGAATGTGAATTGAGAAGCAATTTGTTAAATGTGATAGGCCGTTAAAATGACACTCAAAATACTTTTCAATGTGATTTTGTATTGCTGCAGTAGACCTGGTAATTATAGTAGGGAGCTTGTTGGATTTCATCCCAGAGCCTCCCAGACGTAGAGCTACTGATTTGTTTCATCATAGTTCTGTAAGGGATTTGCTTTCCAGATGCATCACTGCAAGGCGCTCCTCTAAAAGGCACTTTAGGAATTGTACAGATGCCCTCCTATGAGACAGCAATAAAGTTCAAGAAATTACTTACATATATATGCATTGCACATTCAAAAAAGCTGAACAGAGCGGAACCTAAAAATAAATAGTATGTTTAAATACAACGTTATTGTACGTGCATGAACTGTTCAGTTATGAAAGAAAAGACCTGCCCAAAGGCCAATCAAAACTCTAGAATGACAATAATAAAGGAAAATGAATAACCTCATCCTGTCTGGCATTATGTGGCTTTTATACCACAGCAGTGTTGAATACTTGAGTTTGACTGGTCAGAAGGCATGGATTAATTTTCCACAGCAGCACAGGACTGACAGTGCTTGTTGTAATATAACTGAATATTAATACGCTTATTCTATTACATTCTAAGTGCGGACCATATTATACCATTATTTTGGTCGTAACTTATTCACAGGGACTTGTATAGTGGATGCTCCACATAATCGAAGCCAAATGGTAACTGGATAAATAAATGTGTTATTTAACAAAGAAAAAAAGTATAATGGTGGATATGGTTAAGCATTCTGTAAGGATGTGTTCATTTTGGATTTACTGAAGGAGTCTTGGCTGTTAGTTCTCCACTAAGGGACAGAGGACTTCGTGCCTTCCGGTTTCTCTAATATGACAGACTTTATTTTTGCAGATAAAACAGTGGGCAACAGACAGTCTGACTTTTTTTTTAACTGATGATTTTAAAAAATTTTTTTTTACCTGAGACAAGTTCAGACACTGGTAGTCATAACCATACCATGGAACTCCCATCACCAGTTTATTTGAATCGATTTTCATCCCCATGTATTGATCATATGCTGGAAGACAAAGCAGCACAAAATAATAAGGTTCTGCAGTTACCAGGCATTCTTCAAAAAACACAATTGTATTTCTTACCTGCTAGTGTTTGATTTAAAGGCGCATTTGCCATTGCAATGCAGTCCCCCCAGATCTGACTCTGCTCATCATAAGACATGACAAAAACCAGGTCGCAGGAATCTGCAATTGCTTTGTAGTCATAGCAGCGCTCATCAATGCACTTAGGCGACCAAGCCACATCAAATGATACCTATTATTAATCATCAGCAAGACTAGATGTTAGTTGTTGAAATTATAGCTGATGGGGACATGCCTTTTGTGACTTATTTAGCATTCTACCTGAGAGCCCCGAATTTCTCTATGGAATGTTTCTGTGGTCTCCCTGACAAGAGCAGTCAAAGCATAGTACTCAGGGGAAGACTCCTCAACAGCCTGCTCAATGTCAAGGTTTATACCATCCATGAACTGGCTTTTAGCCAAATTGACTTTTTCTGTGATCCAAGCTGTCCTTTTGCCAACATCCACCATATCCGAGAGGGGTACAACACCTGTGAAAGAAAGTTTAAAAACACTCTCAATGCCTAGAACATTTATTTATGCTGCAGATTGTGTTCAAATAAACCATCACTTGCACATTTACAAAAAGCGCTACCTTTCAGAACAACACGTGCCCCTTTAGAATGAGCATAGCACATTAGCTCAGCATCATATTTTCCAAAAGTAGCAACTGTCGTCACATGGGACCAGTCATAAAACTTCCAGCCTTTACCCCCAACATCAAATACGAATACCTGCAGAAGAAAAAAAGAAAATATGTATAAATACTGGAGTGGAGGTATTTGACATTCCTTAAGCCACACAAGCATTGACCATTCTTTTAATGTCAAGACTTTTATAAAGCACTGCATGATATATTTATAGCGTGCTCACATGATGTCGGAATTACAGCAATTCTGAGCTTCTACCTTGTTAAAAGCGGGCACATTTTCAAACTGGCATTTACCAGATGTGAATTTTGTCAAACCTCCAACAGTGAAATGGGAGGACAAGCATTATTAAAACATATCCATTTGCATATTTGTGCACACAATGCATGGCATTCGACCCCCCCCCCCCCCACAATGTGTTAGTAATTACTTTGAGTTGATTGATTTATGGCTTTAAGACAATCTTAAAGCCTTGTGAAGAATACTTGTGAATGGCCTCAAAATTGCCATATGATCTGTACAGTTATATTGATAAATGTGATGTGCTCATGCATTTCTGTTGAATGAAGGACAGTAGAATTAAGCAATGATAGCAAAAATGTATTTAATTCTTTAAGGCACAATCCATCATCAGCTAATCTTGCCACATATTAATAACAGTACCATAAAACACCTTTATGACCATTCCACTGAAAATTATGAAAAATAAATAATAATAATAATAATAATAATAATAATAATAAATAGAAATATGTCTTGAGTTGAGCTTTAAATGTCAAAGGTCTGAACTTCCCTAATTTCGAGGGGAAGAGTTCCAAAGGAAGGAGCATAGACAGAAAAAGGCCCATCACACACAGATCTTAATCGAGTTTGTGGAACAGTTAACAAATTAAACTGTGAGGAGTGCAGTCTGCGATTTGGGGTGTAAGGATTTAACAAAGCAGATGAGTAATGGAGCCAAGCCATGTAATGCTTTGCATGTCAGAATTATAATTTTAAAGTTGACACAGAACCTGACAAGGGGCCAGGAGTCAGTGCAAGGACTCTAGAACAGGAGTAATATGACTACATGTCCTGGTCCCAGTCAGGATCCAGGCAGCAGAGTTTTGTACATATTGGAGCTTATCGAGTGTGGATATTGAAACTCCGGCTAAAGGGGCGTTACAGTAATCTGTTAGAATGATGAAGAATGAGTTCATTAGCTTTTCAGCTACAGAGAAATTTGGCATAGGGCACAGTCTTGCTATATTTCTGAGGTGAAAAAACAATACTTTGACAGTGCTCTGTACAAAGAATCAAATGTAAGACTGATAAAAAAGTGATTCCTAGGTTCCTCATTTCACGTCGAGTCTCTAGAACAGAGCCATCAACAAATAGACAGAGTTGACCAGCTTGGAGAATTTGATAGTATGATGATAGTAATAGGGCAAAAGACATTTATCTTATAAAAGAAGAAGGACTTTATTTGTAACATACATTACAGCTAATTTTTTCATGGATTTTTGTACATTTTTGAACTTGGGTTCAGAGCACAGGGTCAGTCATGACACAGTGCCCCTGAAGCAGATAGGGTTAAGGGCCTTGCAGTGACCACTTGGTGGTGCTGAGGCTTGAACCCCTGACCTTCTAATAAATATCCCAATGCCATAAAACCAAAGTTCCTTCAGTAAACCTCCACCTCACATCACACCTCTACATCTCTGTGCTCTGAGTGCAACTTGCTGGCTTTCAGAGAAAAACGGGGAAATGCATAATCCTGATTGGTTATTCCTGTTATGTCTCACTGCAAATGGGATGAAGCAAACTAATAGACGCGTTCATGTGACACTTGGGGTGGCTAAATATCGTAAAGATGACGTCTTGACCAATTATGAACATTATTATGGTGTCATTACTGTACAAATAATTAGTACACGTATAATAATTTCCGCTACATATATACATATGTTATGAACACCCAAGAATAAGCATTTGGAGCTGTCGTAAAACATTTAATGGCGAGAAGTGGAGCAAAAATACTCACCTCAAACTCATGTTCCTGCTGAACGGGCTGACACAGCTGCTCATGCTCACACGGACACACTGCTGATGAACCTGAAAGACTCAAGGTGACTACAAGTGACACAATCAACCACATCTTTCCTCCAAGGGTGCCCACGACTAACCACGAAAAAACCAACTATCTGTTTACTTCCTCAATAGGGTGCGCGAGAAGGACAACTTTATATAGACAACGCGTTGCAAGCACGTGACTGAGCTTGAGAGCATTGTGAGCAGTTCATTAAGCTCGGCTCATTAAGTATTTAGCGTATACCAACAGTAAACCTTAAAGAGAATGACTTTTTAAATAATGAAGTTCCATTTCTTGGAATTTTCCTTTCAGTCGGCTTTCAGTTATTCAAATGAAGGATATGTCTTCGAAACAATACTAGTATTGTTTTAAAATCAATGGTAATATCAGTTGAATCAAATAAAATGTTTATAGCAGTGTTATTTTCACCTTTGTTTGTTGCATTAAATTCAAAATTTAATTGACAATATTGATTAAGAATATGATCCTCCTGTAGATCTTTTATAATAACCTGGAAAATAAGTATAACCATGATAAAAATAATAATAAAAAAGAATAATAAAAGTTTAAGCAACGGCCTCAGAACAAGTGGCTGAGAAAACATGTTCATGACAGACTGCTTGCCTGTTTTTTATAATCCTTTGGTCAGCCATTTAAAAATAAATAAATAAATAAATACGACAGTTAATCCTGGCACACTAATTTCACTGGTTGCAGTGCCTATATTTCCTATAACCTATACCAGGGGTTCCCAAACTTTTCCAGGGCAAGGCCCCCCAAATGGCATTAACATTTGACTGAGGCCCCCACTTTGCAAGATGTCTTTAAAACACAATAAAAATACAGACTTCTGAATATATCCCCCCTTTTAAAAAAATAAATAAATAAATAAATTAATTAATAATTACATTTTACATCTTTACATTACATTACATTAGGAATTGATTGTGTGTGTGTGGTTGTCTGAGAGTGAGAATTTATTTTTCACATCAAATTGTTGAGGCCCCCTGGGCGCCCCCACTTTGAAAACCACTGACCTATACTGTTTATATGTCCTGGGACATTTCACTGTTTGTGCCACTGTGATCTTCTGTGTTAGCCACATAAAATTTACTTCCTACATTAGTTCGAAATGGTTACTCCAGTAGAGTTAGTGGACATGGCAAATGATAATTTTTAAGAATATAAGTTTTGGCTTAAAATATGAAAGCTCATCAGTTGAAGATAAAAAGGAAGAAGAAATGGCAATTTTATTGGAAGCAGCTTTGACGGGAATGTACAAATCAGTGTGAGATATAAAGTGAGTGTGGCTTCTTCAGCATCTATTTCCACCAGTGGAGTAAAAATATACATAACATTTGGCTGTTTGCAAAGACTTTAAGGATGTCATGGATAAGGTGCATAGGAAATGGAGTCAGTGTGGAACTGGAAAGAGCCCTTTGATTTTTCAACGATGTAAATGTTTGTTTACAGGCAATGAAAGGTAGAAGGGATCATGTAATTTTAATTATAAAACTCTCTCTGGACCTCCCAAGTGAGTCACCATTGTTCTCCTGGTTGGCTCCGTGTTTGCCACTGGGCTTGCTCAATGATTGCTACAGTTTTGCTCCACTCCTTCAGTTCAGGCCAGCTGTCAACTGCTGTCATCTTTATCTCACATGCTTTTCTTTGTCCTGCTGGCTGCAGTTCCAGTTCTTAAACGGTTTATTCCTTCTCAAGTGGGCCAATAATTGCAAAATTGTTTGCTTGACCGTTTTTAATTTTCAAAAATTTTTTTGGAGTGATTACCTCTATGTATTGGCATTGCAAAAGCCACCATTATTATTATTATTATTATTATTATTATTATTATTATTATTATTATTTTATTTTAATTTTTTTTACTTGGTTTAACTACAAAAGCCATTTTTGTGTCATGGCACAAATAGGCTCAGGATGAGCCTAGCTCCTTGCAACAAAAACTGATCTCAAGGTGCATAGACATATATAAACATTTTGTACATTCTTGTTCCTTAGACTAAGAATTGATGTCCAAATGTAATGCTCAAGATTGCTCATAGTTCAATGTTTAGGGTCAATTTATAATGGGAAGGGTTTGACTCTCAGTCTTAATTTTTAAGGGGGTAACCAGGTAAAGTATAGTGTGCATGCAGAACATTTCAGGTTTCAGACTTCTCTTATTTATTAATGGGGCAAGAAAGGGGTTTTTTTTTTTTTTTTTTTTTTTTTTTTTTTTTAATTTCCCTCATTTTCAGGTTGAATGTCTCTTGTAAGGGACCAGATACAAACCTGACATTTTTACAGAAATAATGCTGCCAATGAACAGAGCTACCAATGACAAATGAAAAGTGTCATAAACAGAGCTATGGTGTTGTTTCTCTTGTGATAAAAGCACTAAGTGACTACAGCTCAAACATTACTTACTGCTTTTATCACAGGAGAAACAACACCACAACTCTGTTTATGACACTTTTCATTTGTAAAACACCCAACTGAACACTATACTTCCATGTTTGGATAAAATCCATTCACGCATAGCAACTGTTCACCTTTTCATTTACCAACATGAAAAATCTGGCTGGTTTTTCAAATCTGGCCCACAATACCTAATTCCCAGCATA
This sequence comes from Ictalurus punctatus, assembly GCF_001660625.3. NCBI lineage: Eukaryota > Metazoa > Chordata > Actinopteri > Siluriformes > Ictaluridae > Ictalurus > Ictalurus punctatus. The sequence goes on from NC_030425.2 coordinate 9,902,661, forward strand.
TAGGCTAGAACTTTGGATTTAGTGACTGTAACAAACTTCAAAGATTGGCAAGGAGTAGGCGGGAACTGGCTGAACATAAACAAAGTTTAATCATAAACAAAACTCAAACATGACAGAGAAAACACACACATATACTACAAAGCTCTCTCGCACTCGCTCTCTCGCTCGCTTCCAGACACTCCTTTATTCTCCATCCATCCATCTTCTACCGCTTACTCCTTTTCAGGGTCACAGGGAACCTGGAGCCTATCCTAGGGAGCATCGGGCACAAGGCAGGGAACACCGGAGGAAACCGGAGTACCCGGAGGAAACCCCCGCAGCACGGGGAGAGCATGCAAACTCCGCACACACATGGCCCCGGCGGGACACGAACCCAGGAAGTGTGAGGTGAACGTGCTAACCACTAAGCCACTGTGCGCCCTCCTTCATTCTCCTTTAGAGAAAATCACTCTCATTTGACTTTAATTACATTTAATTCCTTTATTCATTTTCCGTAGTATTTCTCACTTGAATACTACTGATAGACCTACCTGAGAAAACGTATCGTTATTGTGAAGTAAGATTTTAGTCATATCGCCACCCCTAAACATTACCTTAAACCCTGCTGATAGGGATGTTTTATTTTTATTTTAGGAATTAATATTAAAGAGCTGTGTTCATAAATGAGTTTTCTTGTCATTCATAGACAGATTAAAAGCAGTAATAATGCATGAAGCTTGTTGTTTTGACCTCCTGCTAAATGTAACTCGACTCTGTACTCTCTCTCTCTCAACCTATATAACTTTGGGGGAAAGGCATCAAATTATTGAAATGTGAACTCAAACTGGAGTACATTTTCATACACGTGTAATATAATAAAAGTTCTACATATACCTCAATATCTCTTTTTTTTCTTTTAAACCATTTTTTGATAGGAAACTAGCTGAGGTGTTAATGACATGAAATAAAAATTAAATGGCAGTGGCAAGATGTAATAGTGGTATTTTTTTGTTACATTTATGTTGCCATTGGTTTGTGAAGGTTAAAATATGAATTTAACAGCTCAGAGGTGAGTTTACAATTGCAATTTAAAATCTTTTTTTCAGTTGAATTACTTTCTGGACTCGGCTATTAAAGACTTGAGTCCAACTCGACCCCTTTTGGACTCGGTCTCAATTAGTTAAGGACTTGATCTCGACTCAAACTCGACAAAGGTGGACTCATTAGATAACAGTATGTTTACACAAGATCAACACCGCCAAAAATTCTTTAAGTGGCTGTGGAAGTGGGCATGGTCCAGCGTTAGCTGTGGATGGAGATGAGGCAGGTCAAACCAGCAGGTAACTGGTTATGGTTCTCACCTGCGTATAATTAGTGAGAGTTGACTTGTTTGTGTCCCTTTGTCTTCTCAGTTGTTGTCTGTAGAGGCTAGAGAGAGCCAGGTGGAAGGACCGGTGTGTGTGTGTGTGTGTGTGTGTGTGTGTGTGTGTGTGCGCGCGCGCGCGCGCGCGCGTGCGCGAGAGAGAGAGAGAGAGAGAGAGAGAGAGAGAGAGAGAATTTCAGCTTGTTTCTCCTGTGCACTAATTAGCTGGAGCTCATCTTTGCTCTCACTTGTACATTTACAGTACCTTCAGAATAATTTCAGTCTCCTGTAATTTTTGCTCATGTTGGTACACTAGACTTACTCTAATTTTAAATCCATTAGTTTTTCTAAAAAAATTTTCTGATTTATGCCTCTATCTGTAATCCTTTTCGGGAGTACTATGGGCAATTCCTTTGACCTCATATCTTGGGGTTTTTTTTTTTCTTTTTTTCTTTTTTTAGTTGGTTTAGCCCACGTGAACTTTAATCAAATTATACAAATGCAAGAATAATCTCTATTCCATTATCTCAAGGAAAATCAATGGAAATTGAATGTGTTCAAGCGTCATTGCAAAGAATATCAAAGGTCTGAAAGTATTTTCAAAGTATTTTCATTTAAAAGTATTTTCATCAAAGTATTTTCATTTAAAATACTTTTAAATAAATTTTTTTATCTAATTTTATTTTTAACACATTTACAGACTGATTGTAAAAACTGGTTATGCTTATTTTATTGCTGATTTTGCAAATGGAGTTTTACCTTGAGGAGCAAATAACACAAGACTTTTTCCTGAACTACTTGCTTAATACTTAAGGAGCACTGGGGAGAAGAACAAGCTCTGATTTGGCTCTGATCAGGAAGTTTTGTTATAGAATTACCCACCTACCTATTGTTCTAATATCATTTCTTAAAAAAAACAAAAAAAAAAACACCTTTAACCAATCCACACATAAGTAAAGAAAAATGCACAGCTGAAAATATATATATTTTTTGCCTTTTGGATGCTCTTTATTTCATTTAAATAATTTGCATATTTGAAATCATGTACTAGAACATTCTCTGATATCATTTAGACATTTCTTAACAATGGCCCAAATGTCCAAATTCTGGAGAGCTGGGATAGTTCCATCCTGTTCAATGGGCATGGCAATAGGAAGAGGCACATCTAGTTTTGACACTGTCATCTGGAAGGGCAAACCACAATAAAATGTTAAATATTTATTTACAAGTATTAAACCATGCAAAGACTTCATAAACATTCTCACCGTTGGAATCCGCAAAACAATGTTGACAGACTTTTGAGTTGGTAGGGCAACAATAAGGTTGACTTCTCTCTCATCATTATCAGCACTATCAGCATTACATCCAACCAGGTAAGCTACCCTAGGGATGTACTCCCTTGCCCTGTTGGCAGAAGAACAGAGAGAGAAAATTTATTTGTAAAATTACTTGTGACAGACTGCAATAGATTTGCTGCTGTGATCTTTGTGACTTAGTACCTTTTTGCCAAAGGGATAGCATAATTTAGGATTGTTGGTACTCTGTTCCAGCCCAACCCAAAACGTGCAGCAGGATGTTCCTCATGCAGACCAGTTTCAGCCTTGACGGTTACAGAATAGTCCTGGCACTGCTCACCAATAGCAAACCTGGCCTAATAGGAGAGTCCTTGCTCAGTGCAAACAATAAAACCTTAGATTATATAAAGAGAAAGTGTTGAAAACACTTCTGTTAAGAATCTTTTGTAGCAACTTACAGCGACTTTATGCTTGCTTGGAAGTATAGCATCAGCACATATCTTCCATTTGTCATTCTCCTTAATAGACTCCAACACAATCTGTACTCTTGAAGTGGGCATGTCCATGTAAGCAGCAATCTGGAATCCCAGCTTGCGGTCAGCTCTAACAACACGAGCAATGATGGCAAAAGCAGGTGGAACAGCATCTCCAAGTAGGTTAGCCTGAAATTGTAAACAGGGACCTTAGTAATTTTAATAAACACCAATTTCTGGGTGTCTAATTAAGATGTCTATTAATTAATACTATATGTTATTTTACCTGTCTCTGTATGGCCTCAATGCTAGATGCACTGCTGCCTTTCGACATACCCTGTGGGGCCATGTACAAAAACAAATAAAGAAGTATTAATATATATATATATATATATATATATTTAAGTATCTAAAAACAAGCTGAAAGGGAGTGGTTGAAAGACTACAAGTTGAAGAGATTCTTTGGGAATTACCTGTTCTTTATTGAACTTCCTGAACTGAGCATATGAATTAGTATTCTAGGAAGAAACAATAAATGCCATTTCACCAATGAGCAACATATAACATATGAAATGCAAGACAATATACTTCTGCATCGAAATGAGAATTAGAAGCAGAGGACAAACAAGTGTTATTATTAATATTATTAGTTTTGTTATTGTTGTTTTTGTTATTAATATTATTGTTGTTATTGTTGTTGTTATTATTATTATTTATTATTATTTATTATTATTGTTGTTTTTGTTATTGGGCATTGCATGTGAAGGCTGTAGACATTACAGTGGGATATGATGCATTTTTTCTTTTCACTGAATATAATGCATTAAATAGTGCATTAAGTATCAGGCCCCCTATGTCATGTTGGTTACATGATGAAGTCTTACCTTGGTCCTGCGAGCTCTGGAAGATCTGCTGCTGCTGCTGCTGCTGGAGCTCCTGCTGCTGCTGGAACTCCTGCTACTGCTCACACTCTTGCTGTTGCTAACACTCTTGCTGCTGCTATCACTCTTGCTGTTGCTAACACTCCTGCTGCTGTTAGAACTCTTGCTGTTGCTGGCAGAGGATGAAGAACTGATTGAGCTGGAGTTAATATTCTTCAGTCCAGCCGCCAGAATTTCCCTCAGTTTCAACAGGATGGTACTTTCTTCAGTACTTTGAACATCACCATTGCTGCTTTCCTTCCTAAGCTTTTCAGCTGCTTTAGGACCAACTTGTACCTCAAGCTCCAGTCTTTCTAGACCATCACCTGAAGCACAAACAACAGTATTTCTTCCGTGTTACTGTTCAATCTTATCTGAATTTGGTTGTAAGCAAATTTGACTTTGTTAATTACCTCTTGCCAAAGAAATTCGAGCTGAGTGTTGTCCAACAATATAATACAGAGGATTTAAACCCATAAAGCCAGCATTCTGGGAGGAAACCTCAATACATCCTTTGATTTTAATATACGGAATAACACCACACAAGTTCTTCTGAACTGAAGCAGGTATCCACCTCTGTGCAGCATCAGAGGGCATTGGAGGTGCCAGTGATACAGTTCTCTCAGTGGGGAGGTCCTCAATGTTTCTGGTCACAGCAACGGTCTCAAAGCTGAAGATACACAGTCAATCAACATGCTTGATCTTTTTTGTTTTTTAGCCAGTTGTATATTTGTCATAATTTTTGTTTTCATGGAGAGGTAAAGATTTTCACTTGTCTTTCTCTTACCTGACATCTGCAATATGATCAGGAACAGCAACAGGCAGAACCTCCAGCTTTACATTGCCGTTTGGAAGGTCAGCTCTTATAGACACTTTCCCTGGTACAACAGTGTGTAACTTTCCTCTGGCCATAACAGCAGCCTGAATCAAGGCAGTGTTCACTCCAATTACAGCAAATGTCTGGAGGGCAACACTGAAAGCAAAACAAGATAAATAGGTTCATGTAATTTCCAAAGCTTCATAGAAACTTCAAGATTTTTGTCTTTAATGTGTCTTTTTTGAAATTTTACCTTGGTCTGGCCTCAGCTTGCAACTGGATATCGGTCTTCATCAACTGATCAAGAGTGAGAGTCTCTGGATGCTCCGGTAAAGGAGGGGTAATAGTTGCCTTAACTAAAAGAATGAATGAAAGAAGTTTGTCAGAAAGATAAATATACATGCTTTACTCTAGTATGTTACTTTTATGAAGAAAGCCATACCATTCAGATCTGCAGCAGCAACGGCAGCAGTGTAATAAGAAAGCTCCATTGGCACACCAAGAGAACTGGGTAGAATACGGCGCACTTCAGCTGCCAGCAGGGGCTTGGCATACTGGAAGGCAAAGCCTTTCTGCAATGCTTCAACAGCCTCCTTCAACAGTTCACGAGAACGTGGTCCAGTAGCAATCTATAGATGTATTACATGTATATTGCATGAGATTATAATTTTTTGCAGTTAGTTTCAAGGATACATATTACTAATAAAATATTTAATTTAATAATGTATTTGTGCCCTTATTTATGTTGCTTAAATTAAATGTCTAATTGAAAATATGAAAATACTTGTGCTGCTTGTTCGATGATGACTTGAATGAAGGTTTTGTCAATGTTGGCAAAAGCAATTTCCTGACCAAGAACTTTGACAAAGATGGAAGCCAGTGGTTGATTGGTTGGTAAAGACTTCCAGTCCATCAGCTTGGAGTACAAACAGAGGAAGGGCATGCATTATAAATCATGTACAGTTCAAGCCTAACGGTAAAAGAACACAACAAATACATTGTTAAAGGTAGCTCACAGCCTTTATGGTATGCTTAATTTTAGTGATGCGATCAGCGTTTTCATCATGTGGAACAGTCTTTTGTAGAGCTTCCTGAAGTCCTTCAGTTCTCACCCCAACCTGGTTGAAATAAAATAATAAATTGCAGTGAATGTGGTAAAAAAAACAAAACCTATAATGAATTTAATGCTATCATAAAATGGCATATTTTTACCTCAAGAACATCAGCAGCAGCTCCAGCCAGGTAGGCTCGTGCTTTGGTTATGACAGCTCTGGGGAAGATGGTGGCAGCATCATTGATCATGTAAGCACTACCAGCAGCTCCAACCATGAGAGGAGCTTTTAACAGAAATAATTATACAAAAATTGTAGTGGCAAAATTGATATTTGTTCCTGAAATATGCAAATATTATACAATGAAACAAACATATTGAAACATACAGATATAGAGATCGAAATGGATGGCTCTGCTAAAATGATAGCTCAGTCTGTCCAGTTTGGGGCTCAGCATCCTGATGGCAACATTTGCTGCAGCAGCCCTGCAATATCAGTAAAAATGATTAGTTTTGGCCTAGGTTTACAGCTCTGAAGTAATGGTGCTAATAAAACTTACACATGCATATAATCAGGGGCCATGCTTCTGGTCAGAGACTTGATATGAGAATAAGCAAAACTGACAACATGCATGTTGGGCTCCCTCTCCAAAGCTCCAGCAAGAGTGGCCATAAGGGCTACTGACGGCTTGGCCTCAAAGAGCACAATACAGGCAACCATGCGAAGTTCAGGATGTAATGCCTTGTTCATGAAAAGCTGCAGTGCCACTGGCTGAACCTAAAACAACAAAATAAGATGATTAAGTTCCTGGGACACGATCTGTCACAACAGCTTTTGTGTTTAGACATCATCCCATACTAACCAACTTTGGTTCTTTCTTGGCAATGTTCCTAAGAGCCAAGATGGCATCAACTTGAACACTCATGGGAGCGGCAGCAGCAGCACTTCCAAAACCAGGCAGGAGTTTCATGATTGTTTTAAGGCTGGCAGGGTGGCCAGCATTGCCCAGCACCTTAAGAGCCAGTGTGATTTCAGGAATCTCGGCCTTGGAAATTGCTGCAGCAGCAATGTCATGGATAGGCTAATAATAAAAGTTTAGATACAAAAAGTTACTGGTCATTCATTATTTTCACTGATCATATACACAATTCTCCCATATCTGTAGTCTTATTTGAAGTTATCTTTTGTCTGAAACCGAGGAAAATATTTTTACGATAAGTGAGAGAGGGAGAAAACATAGAACTTAGAAAACTGTTTTTTATATAAGTTCTTTTAGATGAGTACTGTAATATAATATCACTGAAATTGTTTACACAAATGCGAATGAATGAACAGAAGCTTTACCCTCAAGAGATCAGCATCACATGTAGGAACTTCAGCACAGTATTTGGCAATCATAGAACCACAGCCAAGCATGGTCACCTCACGCAGCGCTGGAATATTCTTGACTTTGGGGTCCATAGCCAGATTCTGTTTGATGGAGGAAAAGGTTACAATATTTTATGGCATTTATACAAGGTTCTGCCAGACTTGAAATACATTACATGAGGGATTTCCACTCACAGCAGTGAGTTGGATGACATCTGGATTAGCGGTGACCATGTGCAAAGCAACCAGAAGGGCCTGAGTGAATTCGGGGACAGCAAGCTCATCAGCTTGAAACTTCTCCTTGATGAATCGCAGAGCTACTGGTGTACCCACAACAGGAAGTGCATCCAAAATCCACCGTCTGCCACATTAAGGATTTTAGAAAAGCACATAAACTGGGCTTTAATTCCATGATAATATTCAATTAAACTTCACCTGTTAAGAGGTTTGTTCTTGTACTGTGCCCAGATGGCTTCAATACTCTCCAAGGTAGCTACACGCATGAGCTGGACAAGCTGAACAAACTTCAGAGGAGCGTCCTCATGAACCATAGCCTGATTATTTTCAACCAGATGCTGCAAGACCTCTCCAATCTGTTAAAGAATCAAAAAGTGTTTGATAGTGACAACAATGTCAGTTCTGTTAAATTATGATAAGCTTTTCTCCAAATGAATGAAGGAAAATGAAACAATGAACTAATAACTAATAAATAAATAATAAACTAATAAGTATACTTGGGCCTGTGCATTATTGATCTTCAGAAGTTGAATTGGGGTTTGAAGAATCTCAGTAGCAAATTCATACTGCAGGGATCCACGGGCCAAGTATTCGCCTGCAAGGGGTGCAGTCGGGGCATTCTGCTCTTCCTCTAAAGTCAGAATTTGCCTGAAATAAAATTATTTACTATTATAGAAATTTCTAAATAAAAACAGATATTCAGAAATACATTCTATAAACACTGCAACAAGTCATAAATATAAGAATATAGATCATACTTGGCTTTCATTTGAGCTGCCCCAGTTTCTGTATTTAAGGGTGAGAACTGATGGACCTCTTCAACTATAGCCTCAGAAATTAGAGCACCTCTATCAGTGGGCTTCATGGTGTAGCTGAATGTTGCAGTCCCAGTCAGACTCTTAACCCTCTGTGGTGAGGAAATAATTAAATAATTAAGTGTGATTCTTGCTTTAGATAATTCACTTGCAAAGACAGAACTCACTGACAGCTTGTGAAATTACCTTCTGGCACTCCACACACGTTTCAGTGTAAGCTAAACCAATATCTTTTATGACTCTCTCATGGCAGTTGGTCAGGTCTTTGGACTTTCTCACAGCAATTTGATGGGTCTTTTCATCCTCACTGATCATGTAGTGGGTCTTGCAGACTCCCTGAGGTCCAGCCTTTAAGAATGAAATAGCTTTAGCTAAGATGTCAGGTCAGAACAGAATTTTAATAGCACTGGTAATAAATATAACTCATGTATTCATTACCTCATGCAGCTCATACACATTCTGTGTGTTCTTGAGGTTGAGCTGAAGGATGTTGAGGATACCTCTGTGCAGATTCAGAACAGTAGCAGAGACTCCAGCAGGGGCAAATACCTTCCCTACCATGCCATTAGTATACTCAAATTTAATGGGAACTTCTAGCTGAGCCTTTAGTGCTGAGGTAAGCTTTGCAGCAGGAGCAAAAGCATCCTCAGGCCAGATGCCAGTGTACTGAAACAGTTGAGGATTCACGAGCTAGGGGGGGGGGAGCAACATTTAGTTAAAGACTGTGTATGCCTGTCTTGGTAGCACCATCCATGGAAGAAAGAATAAGTTTACCTTCAGGAGGAAGGTGTTCTGGGCTACAGCACTGACGAGAACCTTGCTGCTGACTTTGACTCCAGCCTTAGCCAAACCCTCTTGAGGCAGACCGCCCAAGAGCAAACCCTCATACTTGTATACAAAGGTCTTACCCGCAGCAAATTCTGGAACTGATTAAATATTTTACAGTAAATTTCACTGAAATAACATAACAATGTGTCCTCATTATTTTAATGCATTCTTAGAAACATTACTCACCAAGGTTAATCTGTTGACTTGCTAAATGAAAATAGGAATAAACATGTTATACTCTATAGTCATATTCAGAAATAGTGAAATTCTGCAATATCTTTCTAGGTTTTTGAATGGATACGTTTTTTGGAAATGAAACAATTCAAGTAATGACTTACCCACAAGGGCCAGAGTCAAGGCAAGCACTACAGCTCTCATGGCTGGTGGTGTGTGATGAATCCACCAAGAACCTATGTTTTTATTGTATGAAATTTGCTGATTAAGTATAACCTTAAGTAGATTATTAACTAGTTTTGATGTACTGTAGACTAGATCTGACTCAACAGCTGATACAAAGTAATCATTCCGGGTCAGGTTAACTTACCCTTCTGTCATGTTAAGGCAGAGCCAATATCCACAAGTTCCAGTACTTTTTTTTATTTTTATTTTTATCTTTAAATTTGCTACTTTTACTATTTCTGTTAAATATTTCATATATATATATATATATATATATATATATATATATATATATATATATATATATATATATATATATATATACACACACACAGTGAGGGAAAAAAGTATTTGATCCCCTGCTGATTTTGTACGTTTGCCCACTGACAAAGAAATGATCAGTCTATAATTTTAATGGTAGATTTATTTGAACAGTGAGAGACAGAATAACAACAAGAAGATCCAGAAAAATGCATGTCAAAAATGTTATAAACTGCATTTTAATGAGGGGAAATAAGTATTTGACCCCCTCTCAATCAGAAAGATTTCTGGCTCCCAGGTGTCTTTTATACAGGTAACGAGCTGAGATTAGGAGCACACTCTTAAAGGGAGTGCTCCTAATCTCAGCTTGTTACCTGTATAAAAGACACCTGTCCACAGAAGCAATCAATCAGTCAGATTCAAAACTCTCCACCATGGCCAAGACAAAAGAGCTCTCCAAGGATGTCAGGGACAAGATTGTAGACCTACACAAGTCCGGAATGAGCTACAAGACCATTGCCAAGCAGCTTGGTGAGAAGGTGACAACAGTTGGTGCGATTATTCGCAAATGGAAGAAACACAAAAGAACTGTCAATCTCCCTCGGCCTGGGGCTCCATGCAAGATCTCACCTCGTGGAGTTGCAACAATCATGAGAACAGTAGGGAATCAGCCCAGAACTACACGGGAGGATCTTGTCAATGATCTCAAGACAGCTGGGACCATAGTCACCAAGAAAACAATTGGTAACACACTACGTCGTGAAGGACTGAAATCCTGCAGCGCCCGCAAGGTCCGCTGCTCAAAAAAAGCACATATACATGCCCGTCTGAAGTTTGCCAATGAACATCTGAATGATTCAGAGGACAACTGGGTGAAAGTGTTGTGGTCAGATGAGACCAAAATGGAGCTCTTTGACATCAACTCAACTCGCCGTGTTTGGAGGAGGAGGAATGCTGCCTATGACCCCAAGAACACCATCCCCACCATCAAACATGGAGGTGGAAACATTATGCTTTGGGGGTGTTTTTCTGCTAAGGGGACAGGACAACTTCACCGCATCAAAGGGACGATGGACGGGGCCATGTACCGTCAAATCTTGGGTGAGAACCTCCTTCCCTCAGCCAGGGCATTGAAAATGGGTCATGGATGGGTATTCCAGCATGACGATGACCCAAAACACATGGCCAAGGCAACAAAGGAGTGGCTCAAGAAGAAGCACATTAAGGTCCTGGAGTGGCCTAGCCAGTCTCCAGACCTTAATCCCATAGAAAATCTGTGGAGGGAGCTGAAGGTTCGAGTTGCCAAACGTCAGCCTCGAAACCTTAATGACTTGGAGAAGATCTGCAAAGAGGAGTGGGACAAAATCCCTCCTGAGATGTGTGCAAACCTGGTGGCCAACTACAAGAAACGTATATATATATATATATATAAATTCTGAAATATAACTAACATATAGAACATTATGCCAATCAATTCACTTGAAAGTTTGTTTGACTTTAACTTAAAACATCTTTAGAGTAATTTGTGTAATTTTCAACTTCAATCAGCTTATTTAGTTATCCTGATGGGTCAATAACAAACTAGGCAACACTTAGTTAAACTTTGATTTTGATATACACTAACTACAGAATTTGCCTTATACACATAATTAATCAATCCATCCAAAAATGGTGCGATAGTAAAACTTTATTTCAGCATTTTTACTATAATTATTAACCACTATAAATGAAACTATATACATTTTTAAATATTACAGCAATTTTATATGTTCTGAGTATACAGTTAAATGTCATGATGGTAATCTGGAATATTTAGAATACATTACAAAATGAATAGTGGAGTAGAGTGACCTGAACCTCACAACTGGAGTAGTGTGACCTGAACCTCACCACTGCCCTGTTCTATTAAACATTTATATAGTTGCCTCATCAAGTTCTTTGCCAGAAGTCAACATTTTCTGCTCATTGTACAGAAAGTACAGAACAACTGATTTAATCATTTTCATTTATTACAATAAATTACTCTACAAAATGTTCCCTTTTTATTAATTTAAATTTTAGCCATCATAAAAGGAAAAAGTTTCCTAACATCTCACTGTAAAAAATATTCCACCTGGTACAAGTTAAAACCTTTGTTAAACTGCTGCCTTACATTTTCAAGTAAAATCATAATGGATTCAGGAATTATTTCAACTCATTATTTTAATTCTATTTTAGCTTTGAATTCCTCTCTGTAAGTTGACTTGACTGTATAATATTTGTTACATGTGTAACCCAGATGTTTTCTCGTGATCTCGACTTAATTTTCTCGTGATCTTGACATAACAAAAGTTGTTTTCTCGTAACTTAACTTCGCTTTGCAAATGGGACTGATGTTACGTGCATGTTGGCATCTTCTCCATTATAAATGTAATAATTCCCCGCTGTAGAGATGGACTTTATCTCTGCAAAACACTTGAGCCTGGTGAATGTGTGCGGTGTAGACCACCCCGCAGCAGCACACACATCCTGTAAGGATACCCCTTTGGACAAAGCCTTCGAGGAGGCAACCCCCCTAGTGGAATGAGCTCTTATGCCCAGAGGTGTAGTGAGAACACACGCATTATAAGCGATAGAGATTGCTTCCACTATCCAATTAGAGATGCGCTTCCTCAACACAGCATCACCTCTACTGTTGCCACCAAAGCAGACCAGAAGCTACTCCAACTTACGCCACTGGCGGACGTAAGTACAGAGATCCCTAACTGGACACAGTCGGTGCAATGCCTCTTGTTCCGGTGTGAGCAACAGAGGAGGAAAGCTATTGTGCAGTATGTCACAGTACATGTTGGCATTCATGGTTCCCTCAATGAACTGTAGCTCCCCAGTGCCGGCAGCACTCATGCAGCCCCAGACCATGACACTCCCACTACCATACTTGACTGTAGGCAAGACACACTTGTCTTTGAACACCTCACCTTTTTTGTTCATTATATCCCATCTCCCACAGACTGTTAAAAGTAATTTAGCTATATTCATTAACTGATCCCAAGATCTTTTGAAAATGGAAAAAAAATACCTCACCTTATCATTTTAAGGTGCAGTGTCATATGCAAATAGTATTAGATGTAATACTTTTTTTTCGTTGCTGAACAAAGGAAGTATAAAAGTTTGGAATCCAAAAACAGTGAGTTTCCAATTTACTTAAAACAATTAATTATTTAATTTGTGTGATATGATTCAAGATTCAAGGTTTATTGGTCAGATTCGAATTCATAGCAGGTACAGTGTCACATATGGAGTTGAGGATGGAAGCAAGTGCAGGTATGGCAGTTTAATAAAATAACAAGTTCAAGGGATCAGGCAGAAATCAATAAACAAAGACAGGCCCTCTGCCAAGTGATCAAGCAAACAGTCCAAACAAGGCAAAAACCAGAATGAACAAACCAGGTATCAAGTTTTGGTAATGGCAGAGGCAAAATGTAACTAAGCATATTACTTTGCAAAGACATGTGTATGAGATTCTCTTATTTGTGGTGTAAATGTGAGTGTAATTGGGAACAGGTGTCTCTGATTAATCCTCTGGAGAACGTGAGGTGTCTGTGTGTAGTTTTGGGAGTTGTAGTAATTGGCCAAGTTTGTAGTTTGTGATGCATTCTGGGAAATGGAGTCATGAGTTTGCCATGACATGACAGAACCCCTCCCCAAAGACGCTACTCCCAGAGTGCCAGAAAACACTCCCTCCGGCGGCAGTCCTGGCCCTCTGGGCAAAATGTCTTCACAGCCCCTCAGGTCCCGAGGTAGGCATTGTCCAACAGATAGCAGGCTCCTCAGGGAGCTGAGGGGCAGGCATGAGGCTGGGGCAGGCTCTCTGGAGTCTCTAGACAGCACCCAGGTGTGAGCGACGTCCTCAACAGAACAGGAAGGCAGAACGACGTCCTCAACGGAACAGGAAGGAAGAGCCACGTCCTCAGTGGAACAGGAAGGCAGAGTGACGTCCTCAGTAGAACTGGAAGGCAGAGCGACGTCCTCAGTAGAACTGGAAGGCAGAGTGATGTCCTCGGGGGAACAGGAAGGCAGAGCGACGTCCTCAGTAGAACTGGAAGGCAGAGCGACATCCTCAGTAGAACTGGAAGGCAGAGTGATGTCCTCGGGGGAACAGGAAGGCAGAGAAACATTCTCAGTGGAACAGAAAGGCAGAGCGACATCCTCAGCGGAACAGGAAGGCAGAGCGAGATCCTCAGCAGAACAGGAAGACAGAGCGACATCCTCAGCGGAACTGGAAGGCACAACTTGGTAGGCAGGGTCAGCAGACTCAGGCATGACCAGAACTTGGTTGGTTGTGACATCAACCTCAGACTGGAACATGGCTTGAGAGGCCGTCTTGTCAGCCTTGGACACCTGAACCTTGTTGACATGATACAGGAGCATGGCTTTGGAGGCTGCCTCTTCGAACTCAGACAGGAACTTAGCTTGAGAGGCCGTCTCATTGGCCTTGGACAGGAACTTGTCTTGCTCTCTGAGATTCAGGTGTGGGGCAGTCTCTTCCGCACCACAGAGAGATGACATGATATCCCTGGTCTGACTTAAATGCGGAGCGATAGCTACTGCACAGCCAGCAGGAGGAACAAAGCTCAAAGTGAAGCCTGAGAGGGGAGCGTCACTCTCCACTACACCCTCCGCACGGTCCGAGGGGGAGCAAAGTGCTAGCAAGACCAGAATGAGGAGCGAAGTTTTCTGGTTATCTGGTAATGAATGCAACATCCATGTTTCAGATAAGCACAGAACACTTCATTCCCTACTGCCCCACTGCTACTTAATTCTCACCCTGGGGTTACCCAGTTTATATTCCAAGGACTGGACATGTTTAGAAGTGTTTGGTATGCTGGAGTTCTGAGCCTGTTCTGAATGTCAAATGACATTCCTCAGTGGTTTCACCTGTGATTTACATTTCCTTGTTATGGCACTTAACAATTGAATGTCTGTGATGTCTTCTCTATCATTGAATGAATTTTTTTGTCTACCCAAGACATGACTGACCCAGAACAATGCAGTCATTGCCACTTTTCCTTTTGCGTTAGGCCACATGAAAACTGACTGTTGTGCTGCCACTTGAACTATTAACGTTTCCATTATTCTTTTCCACAGATTTTTTGTGTGTAGTTTTGAAATGCTGTTCAGCATTTCCTTTTATTTTCAAAGATTCTATCATTGCAGATGAGGCAGATACACTTGTGAAAATACGAAAAATAATTGCGCTACCGTTTATTTGTGATAATATAATGTATTTGCTCTATTTCCTAGATTGATTTTCATTCAAACACAAGAACAACACTACCAAAACTTCTTTAAGTAGCTAATTAACTATATTTTGAAAATACCATAGTCTTGGAACAGCAAGGCAACTTTTGATTTTGCTATCCAATGAAGACATTTGTGTTCAAGAGCAAATGATTATTATGAGATGATAGACCAGAATTTCAGCGTGTATCTTGTATGTTTCAGGTCCTGTGCACTAATTAGCTTGTGCTCAACTCTGTTCTCACTTGTACATTTACAGTACCATCAGAATGTTTTCTGGTTCCTTTAAATTTTGCTCAGGTTGGTACATTACACTTACTTTAAATTAAAGTTGACTAGTTGTTCTAATGTTTTTTTTTTTCTCGATTTATGCCTCAATCTGTAATCCTATTTTGGGAGTACTATGGACAATTACTTTGACTTCATATGTTTTTTGTTGTTGTTGTTGTTGTTGTAGCACAGGTGAACTTTAAGCAAAATGTACAAATGCAAGAATAATATCTATTATATTATCTCATGGATAATCAATGAAATTATATGCGCTCGAGCTTCATTTCAAGTGTCATAGCAAAGAATATCAAAGCAAAACTTATCAAAGGTCTGAATTAAAAAAAAAGTGATCTTTCTGGGTTTTATTTAATTTATTTTTATTCTATGGAGTTTTAGATTGATACAGATAGAACACGAGACTTTTTCCTGAACTTCTTGCTTAATACCTGTTACGCCACGGCCAGCAGAGGGCACTGCGGTACGGCCGCTGACTGGTCACGTGACTCTTTTGTTTTCGTTCACTTCCCGCTTGGACACTGACTTAAGTCTCTGATTTGCCCCAGGTGTTAATGTCTTAGTTTAATTAGGTTTGTTATTTAACCCCCCCCCCCCTTCCCCCCCGTGCGACTGCGCACATCGCGCAGTATTAAAGTTGGTTGAGTTCGTCAAGTGAGGGAAGTATACGGGTATGTGCTAATGTGTAGCATGCTAGCGGTCGTAGCTGGGGGACCAGAGTGAGTATAGTCCGTAGAGACCGCGCTCCCTGTGTTTGCTTATCTGTTTGTTTGTTTCTGGTTTAAATAATACAGATGGTGACCTGCACCTGCATCCGCCTTCAGTCTCGTTCCGTGACAATACCTAAGGAGCACTGGGTACAAGACCAAGCTCTGATTTGGCTCTGATCAAAGAGTTTTGTTAGAGAACTACCCACCTACCCATTTTTCTTATAATTATTTCTAAAAAACATCTTCACTCAAACCACACATAAGTAAAGAAAAATACACACAGCTGAAAATATTTTTTTGTCTTTTGGATGCTCTTTATTTCATTTAATTAATTTGCATATTTGAAATCATGTACTAGAACATTCTCTGATATCATTTAGACATTTCTTAACAATGGCCCAAATGTCCAAATTCTGGAGAGCTGGGATAGTTCCATCCTGTTCAATGGGCATGGCAATAGGAAGAGGCACATCTAGCTTTGACACTGTCATCTGGAAGGGCAAACCACAATAAAATGTTAAATATTTATTTACAAGTATTAAACCATGCAAAGACTTCATAAACATTCTCACCGTTGGAATCCGCAAAACAATGTTGACAGACTTTTGAGTTGGTAGGGCAACAATGAGGTTGACTTCTCTCTCATCATTATCAGCACTATCAGCATTACATCCAACCAGGTAAGCTACCCTAGGGATGTACTCCCTTGCCCTGTTGGCAGAAGAACAGAGAGAGAAAATTTATTTGTAAAATTACTTGTGACAGACTGCAATAGATTTGCTGCTGTGATCTTTGTGACTTAGTACCTTTTTGCCAAAGGGATAGCATAATTTAGGATTGTTGGTACTCTGTTCCAGCCCAACCCAAAACGTGCAGCAGGATGTTCCTCATGCAGACCAGTTTCAGCCTTGACGGTTACAGAATAGTCCTGGCACTGCTCACCAATAGCAAACCTGGCCTAATAGGAGAGTCCTTGCTCAGTGCAAACAATAAAACCTTAGATTATATAAAGAGAAAGTGTTGAAAACACTTCTGTTAAGAATCTTTTGTAGCAACTTACAGCGACTTTATGCTTGCTTGGAAGTATAGCATCAGCACATATCTTCCATTTGTCATTCTCCTTAATAGACTCCAACACAATCTGTACTCTTGAAGTGGGCATGTCCATGTAAGCAGCAATCTGGAATCCCAGCTTGCGGTCAGCTCTAACAACACGAGCAATGATGGCAAAAGCAGGTGGAACAGCATCTCCAAGTAGGTTAGCCTGAAATTGTAAACAGGGACCTTAGTCATTTTTATAGAAACACCCATTTCTGGGTGTCTAATTAAAATGTCTATTAATTAATACTATATGTTATTTTACCTGTCTCTGTATGGCCTCAATGCTAGATGCACTGCTGCCTTTCGACATACCCTGTGGGGCCATGTACAAAAACAAATAAAGAATTATTAATATATATATATATATATATATATATATATATATATATATATATATATATATATATATATATTTAAGTATCTAAAAACAAGCTGAAAGGGAGTGGTTGAAAGACTACAAGTTGAAGAGATTCTTTGGGAATTACCTGTTCTTTATTGAACTTCCTGAACTGAGCATATGAATTAGTATTCTAGGAAGAAACAATAAATGCCATTTCACCAATGAGCAACATATAACATATGAAATGCAAGACAATATACTTCTGCATCGAAATGAGAATTAGAAGCAGAGGACAAACAAGTGTTATTATTAATATTATTAGTTTTGTTATTGTTGTTTTTGTTATTAATATTATTGTTGTTATTGTTGTTGTTGTTGTTGTTATTATTATTATTATTATTATTATTATTATTATTATTATTATTTATTATTATTGTTGTTTTTGTTATTGGGCATTGCATGTGAAGGCTGCAGACATTACAGTGGGATATGATGCATTTTTTCTTTTCACTGAATATAATGCATTAAATAGTGCATTAAGTATCAGGCCCCCTATGTAATGTTGGTTACATGATGAAGTCTTACCTTGGTCCTGCGAGCTCTGGAAGATCTGCTGCTGCTGCTGCTGCTGGAGCTCCTGCTGCTGCTGGAGCTCCTGCTGCTGCTGGAACTCCTGCTACTGCTCACACTCTTGCTGTTGCTAACACTCTTGCTGCTGCTATCACTCTTGCTGTTGCTAACACTCCTGCTGCTGTTAGAACTCTTGCTGTTGCTGGCAGAGGATGAAGAACTGATTGAGCTGGAGTTAATATTCTTCAGTCCAGCCGCCAGAATTTCCCTCAGTTTCAACAGGATGGTACTTTCTTCAGTACTTTGAACATCACCATTGCTGCTTTCCTTCCTAAGCTTTTCAGCTGCTTTAGGACCAACTTGTACCTCAAGCTCCAGTCTTTCTAGACCATCACCTGAAGCACAAACAACAGTATTTCTTCCGTGTTACTGTTCAATCTTATCTGAATTTGGTTGTAAGCAAATTTGACTTTGTTAATTACCTCTTGCCAAAGAAATTCGAGCTGAGTGTTGTCCAACAATATAATACAGAGGATTTAAACCCATAAAGCCAGCATTCTGGGAGGAAACCTCAATACATCCTTTGATTTTAATATACGGAATAACACCACACAAGTTCTTCTGAACTGAAGCAGGTATCCACCTCTGTGCAGCATCAGAGGGCATTGGAGGTGCCAGTGATACAGTTCTCTCAGTGGGGAGGTCCTCAATGTTTCTGGTCACAGCAACGGTCTCAAAGCTGAAGATACACAGTCAATCAACATGCTTGATCTTTTTTGTTTTTTAGCCAGTTGTATATTTGTCATAATTTTTGTTTTCATGGAGAGGTAAAGATTTTCACTTGTCTTTCTCTTACCTGACATCTGCAATATGATCAGGAACAGCAACAGGCAGAACCTCCAGCTTTACATTGCCGTTTGGAAGGTCAGCTCTTATAGACACTTTCCCTGGTACAACAGTGTGTAACTTTCCTCTGGCCATAACAGCAGCCTGAATCAAGGCAGTGTTCACTCCAATTACAGCAAATGTCTGGAGGGCAACACTGAAAGCAAAACAAGATAAATAGGTTCATGTAATTTCCAAAGCTTCATAGAAACTTCAAGATTTTTGTCTTTAATGTGTCTTTTTTGAAATTTTACCTTGGTCTGGCCTCAGCTTGCAACTGGATATCGGTCTTCATCAACTGATCAAGAGTGAGAGTCTCTGGATGCTCCGGTAAAGGAGGGGTAATAGTTGCCTTAACTAAAAGAATGAATGAAAGAAGTTTGTCAGAAAGATAAATATACATGCTTTACTCTAGTATGTTACTTTTATGAAGAAAGCCATACCATTCAGATCTGCAGCAGCAACGGCAGCAGTGTAATAAGAAAGCTCCATTGGCACACCAAGAGAACTGGGTAGAATACGGCGCACTTCAGCTGCCAGCAGGGGCTTGGCATACTGGAAGGCAAAGCCTTTCTGCAATGCTTCAACAGCCTCCTTCAACAGTTCACGAGAACGTGGTCCAGTAGCAATCTATAGATGTATTACATGTATATTGCATGAGATTATAATTTTTTGCAGTTAGTTTCAAGGATACATATTACTAATAAAATATTTAATTTAATAATGTATTTGTGCCCTTATTTATGTTGCTTAAATTAAATGTCTAATTGAAAATATGAAAATACTTGTGCTGCTTGTTCGATGATGACTTGAATGAAGGTTTTGTCAATGTTGGCAAAAGCAATTTCCTGACCAAGAACTTTGACAAAGATGGAAGCCAGTGGTTGATTGGTTGGTAAAGACTTCCAGTCCATCAGCTTTGAGTACAAACAGAGGAAGGGCATGCATTATAAATCATGTACAGTTCAAGCCTAACGGTAAAAGAACACAACAAATACATTGTTAAAGGTAGCTCACAGCCTTTATGGTACGCTTTATTTTAGTGATGCGATCAGCATTTTCATCATGTGGAACAGTCTTTTGTAGAGCTTCCTGAAGTCCTTCAGTTCTCACCCCAACCTGGTTGAAATAAAATAATAAATTGCAGTGAATGTGGTAAAAAAAACAAAACCTATAATGAATTTAATGCTATCATAAAATGGCATATTTTTACCTCAAGAACATCAGCAGCAGCTCCAGCCAGGTAGGCTCGTGCTTTGGTTATGACAGCTCTGGGGAAGATGGTGGCAGCATCATTGATCATGTAAGCACTACCAGCAGCTCCAACCATGAGAGGAGCTTTTAACAGAAATAATTATACAAAAATTGTAGTGGCAAAATTGATATTTGTTCCTGAAATATGCAAATATTATACAATGAAACAAACATATTGAAACATACAGATATAGAGATCGAAATGGATGGCTCTGCTAAAATGATAGCTCAGTCTGTCCAGTTTGGGGCTCAGCATCCTGATGGCAACATTTGCTGCAGCAGCCCTGCAATATCAGTAAAAATGATTAGTTTTGGCCTAGGTTTACAGCTCTGAAGTAATGGTGCTAATAAAACTTACACATGCATATAATCAGGGGCCATGCTTCTGGTCAGAGACTTGATATGAGAATAAGCAAAACTGACAACATGCATGTTGGGCTCCCTCTCCAAAGCTCCAGCAAGAGTGGCCATAAGGGCTACTGATGGCTTGGCCTCAAAGAGCACAATACAGGCAACCATGCGAAGTTCAGGATGTAATGCCTTGTCCATGAAAAGCTGCAGTGCCACTGGCTGAACCTAAAACAACAAAATAAGATGATTAAGTTCCTGGGACACGATCTGTCACAACAGCTTTTGTGTTTAGACATCATCCCATACTAACCAACTTTGGTTCTTTCTTGGCAATGTTCCTAAGAGCCAAGATGGCATCAACTTGAACACTCATGGGAGCGGCAGCAGCAGCACTTCCAAAACCAGGCAGGAGTTTCATGATTGTTTTAAGGCTGGCAGGGTGGCCAGCATTGCCCAGCACCTTAAGAGCCAGTGTGATTTCAGGAATCTCGGCCTTGGAAATTGCTGCAGCAGCAATGTCATGGATAGGCTAATAATAAAAGTTTAGATACAAAAAGTTACTGGTCATTCATTATTTTCACTGATCATATACACAATTCTCCCATATCTGTAGTCTTATTTGAAGTTATCTTTTGTCTGAAACCGAGGAAAATATTTTTACGATAAGTGAGAGAGGGAGAAAACATAGAACTTAGAAAACTGTTTTTTATATAAGTTCTTTTAGATGAGTACTGTAATATAATATCACTGAAATTGTTTACACAAATGCGAATGAATGAACAGAAGCTTTACCCTCAAGAGATCAGCATCACATGTAGGAACTTCAGCACAGTATTTGGCAATCATGGAACCACAGCCAAGCATGGTCACCTCACGCAGCGCTGGAATATTCTTGACTTTGGGGTCCATAGCCAGATTCTGTTTGATGGAGGAAAAGGTTACAATATTTTATGGCATTTATACAAGGTTCTGCCAGACTTGAAATACATTACATGAGGGATTTCCACTCACAGCAGTGAGTTGGATGACATCTGGATTAGCGGTGACCATGTGCAAAGCAACCAGAAGGGCCTGAGTGAATTCGGGGACAGCAAGCTCATCAGCTTGAAACTTCTCCTTGATGAATCGCAGAGCTACTGGTGTACCCACAACAGGAAGTGCATCCAAAATCCACCGTCTGCCACATTAAGGATTTTAGAAAAGCACATAAACTGGGCTTTAATTCCATGATAATATTCAATTAAACTTCACCTGTTAACAGGTTTGTTCTTGTACTGAGCCCAGATGGCTTCAATACTCTCCAAGGTAGCTACACGCATGAGCTGGACAAGCTGAACAAACTTCAGAGGAGCGTCCTCATGAACCATAGCCTGATTATTTTCAACCAGATGCTGCAAGACCTCTCCAATCTGTTAAAGAATCAAAAAGTGTTTGATAGTGACAACAATGTCAGTTCTGTTAAATTATGATAAGCTTTTCTCCAAATGAATGAAGGAAAATGAAAGAATGAATTAAAATAAACTAATAAGTATACTTGGGCCTGTGCATTATTGATCTTCAGAAGTTGAATTGGGGTTTGAAGAATCTCAGTAGCAAATTCATACTGCAGGGATCCACGGGCCAAGTATTCGCCTGCAAGGGGTGCAGTCGGGGCATTCTGCTCTTCCTCTAAAGTCAAAATTTGCCTGAAATAAAATTATTTACTATTATAGAAATTTCTAAATAAAAACAGATATTCAGAAATACATTCTATAAACACTGCAACAAGTCATAAATATAAGAATATAGATCATACTTGGCTTTCATTTGAGCTGCCCCAGTTTCTGTATTTAAGGGTGAGAACTGATGGACCTCTTCAACTATAGCCTCAGAAACCAGAGCACCTGTATCAGTGGGCTTCATGGTGTAGCTGAATGTTGCAGTCCCAGTCAGACTCTTAACCCTCTGTGGTGAGGAAATAATTAAATAATTAAGTGTGATTCTTGCTTTAGATAATTCACTTGCAAAGACAGAACTCACTGACAGCTTGTGAAATTACCTTCTGGCACTCCACACACGTTTCAGTGTAAGCTAAACCAATATCTTTTATGACTCTCTCATGGCAGTTGGTCAGGTCTTTGGACTTTCTCACAGCAATTTGATGGGTCTTTTCATCCTCACTGATCATGTAGTGGGTCTTGCAGACTCCCTGAGGTCCAGCCTTTAAGAATGAAATAGCTTTAGCTAAGATGTCAGGTCAGAACAGAATTTTAATAGCACTGGTAATAAATATCACTCATGTATTCATTACCTCATGCAGCTCATACACATTCTGTGTGTTCTTGAGGTTGAGCTGAAGGATGTTGAGGATACCTCTGTGCAGATTCAGAACAGTAGCAGAGACTCCAGCAGGGGCAAATACCTTCCCTACCATGCCATTAGTATACTCAAATTTAATGGGAACTTCAAGCTGAGCCTTTAGTGCTGAGGTAAGCTTTGCAGCAGGAGCAAAAGCATCCTCAGGCCAGATGCCAGTGTACTGAAACAGTTGAGGATTCACGAGCTATGGGGGGGGAGCAACATTTAGTTAAAGACTGTGTATGCCTGTCTTGGTAGCACCATCCATGGAAGAAAGAATAAGTTTACCTTCAGGAGGAAGGTGTTCTGGGCTACAGCACTGACGAGAACCTTGCTGCTGACTTTGACTCCAGCCTTAGCCAAACCCTCTTGAGGCAGACCGCCCAAGAGCAAACCCTCATACTTGTATACAAAGGTCTTACCCGCAGCAAATTCTGGAACTGATGAAATATTTTACAGTAAATTTCACTGAAATAACATAACAATGTGTCCTCATTATTTTAATGCATTCTTAGAAACATTACTTACCAAGGTTAATCTGTTGACTTGCTAAATGAAAATAGGAAAAATAGAAATAAACATGTTATACTCTATAGTCATATTCCGAAATAGTGAAATTCTGCAATATCTTTCTAGGTTTTTGAATGGATACATTTTTTGGAAATGAAACAATTCAAGTAATGACTTACCCACAAGGGCCAGAGTCAAGGCAAGCACTACAGCTCTCATGGCTGGTGGTGTGTGATGAATCCACCAAGAACCTATGTTTTTATTGTATGAAATTTGCTGATTAAGTATAACCTCAAGTAGATTATTAACTAGTTTTGATGTACTGTAGACTAGATCTGACTCAACAGCTGATACAAAGTAATCATTCCGGGTCAGGTTAACTTACCCTTCTGTCATGTTAAGGCAGAGCCAATATCCACAAGTTCCAGTCCTTTTATTTTTTTTATTTTTTAATTTGTTCCTTTTACTATTTCTGTTAAAAGATTTTTATATATATATATGTATATACATATAAAATTCTGAAATATAACTAACAGATAGAACATTATGCCAATCAATTCACTTGAAAGTTTGTTTGAATTTAACTTAAAACATCTTTAGAGTAATTTGTGTAATTTTCAGCTTCAATCAGCTTATTTAGTTATCCTGATGGGTCAATAACAAACTAGGCAACACTTAGTTAAACTTTGATTTTGATATACACTAACTACAGAATTTGCCTTATACACATAATTAATCAATCCATCCAAAAATCAGTCTTTACCATTACCCATATGGTGTGATAGTAAAACTTTATTTCAGCGTTTTTACTATAATTATTAACCACTATAAATGAAACTATATACATTTTTAAATATTACAGCAGTTTTATATGTTCTGAGTATACAGTTAAATGTCATGATGGTAATCTGGAATATTTAGAATACATTACAAAATGAATAGTGGAGTAGAGTGACCTGAACCTCACAACTGGAGTAGTGTGACCTGAACCTCACCACTGCCCTGTTCTATTAAACATTTATATAGTTGCCTCATCAAGTTCTTTGCCAGAAGTCAACATTTTCTGCTCATTGTACAGAAAGTACAGAACAACTGATTTAATCATTTTCATTTATTACAATAAATTACTCTACAAAATGTTCCCTTTTTATTAATTTAAATTTTAGCCATCATAAAAGGAAAAAGTTTCCTAACATCTCACTGTAAAAAATATTCCACCTGGTACAAGTTAAAACCTTTGTTAAACTGCTGCCTTACATTTTCAAGTAAAATCATAATGGATTCAGGAATTATTTCAACTCATTATTTTAATTCTATTTTAGCTTTGAATTCCTCTCTGTAAGTTGACTTGACTGTATAATATTTGTTACATGTGTAACCCAGATGTTTTCTCGTGATCTCGACTTAATTTTCTCGTGATCTTGACATAACAAAAGTTGTTTTCTCGTAACTTAACTTCGCTTTGCGAATGGGACTGATGTTACATGCATGTTGGCATCTTCTCCATTATAAATGTAATAATTCCCCGCTGTAGAGATGGACTTTATCTCCGCATTAAGAGAGAGGGGTGTGTCCCCTTCTGAAGTGTCGGAGACTAATGTGGAAGTCGTCAGTCCTACAGGGATGACGTATTTTTTTAGGCCACCCCAGAAGTTAGCATCACCCTGGTTCCCTCGACAAAAAGCCAATAGTTTTTTTTCCATTGGCTTTTGGATTATTGCAGAAAATAATCTCTGTGAGCAACAAAAGTTTATGTTTCTTACATGTTTCGTTCATGAAGATAAGACTCATAAGATTTTAAAGCCTAATTACACTCGCCAGAAGTAAAAAAGCTAATGTTAGGCTATAAACTAACTACACCACGGTCGCATGACTTCAACTTCACCACCACTAAGCTTCCATCAACTCTTTCAATCTTTATTAAAAAAAACAAACAATACAATTGGAAAATGCTAAAAATTGATGAATCTGAGTATAAATACAATGAGGCTGTAGTAGATGAGATTTCATGTTCAGCGTGATGACATTTACTGTCCTCGACAACCCCTGTAGTCCCATTTAGCCACGTGTCACTTTTTCAAGACATGTACGGTAAAAGCTTCTTTTAAAATCTTGAGTTGGTATTACTGATGTATTTTATGTCATAGTATAAAACGTGAACATATCTTGAGCTTGTGTTAACCACAGACCTTATTTCAGGCATTTAACCAAAAAACCCATCCAAAAACCCCCACTGACTTCGGCACAATGGATGTCCAGTACTCAGGAAAATTAAGTAGAGATCCCAAGAAAACAACTTTTGTTATGTTGAGATCATGAGAAAACAACCGTTGCTATGTCACAAAAGTGAGAAAATTAAGTCAAGATCATGAGAAAACATCTGGGTAACGCATGTAACGCTTTCCCTGAGAAGGGGACGAGATGTTGCATTAGCTCAATGCTGTGGGAAGTGCCCTCACGCGTGACCGGCATCTGAAGCTTGTGTAACATCATGCCTATTTATAGGTCTGCCATGATCAGGTGACGTGGCAATTAAGCGCGCTGTGTGATATATATATATATATATATATATATATATATATATATATATATATATATATATATATATATATATATATATATATATATATATATATATATATATATATATATGGCACCTGTGAACCGCACCATCAGCCTCTATTATCTGAAACAAAGACGCAATTCACAGGCAGGACAAAGCTACGCAATGTCTCATTCCCTTCTCAGGGAACAGGGTTACATAACCCAGACGTTTCAAATGGAACTCCACATTGTGTTAGCTCAGTGCTGTGGAAACGAGAATACCCATTCCGTCATAAGGAGGGTACGGCTTGTACAAAAAGATACAAGCCCGAGGGTCACTGCAAAACACTTGAGCCTGGTGAATGTGTGCGGTGTAGACCACCCCGCAGCAGCACACACATCCTGTAAGGAACCCCTTTGGACAAAGCCTTCGAGGAGGCAACCCCCCTAGTGGAATGAGCTCTTATGCCCAGAGGTGTAGTGAGACCACACGCATTATAAGCGATAGAGATTGCTTCCACTATCCAATTAGAGATGCGCTTCGTCAACACAGCATCACCTCTACTTTTGCCACCAAAGCAGACCAGCAGCTACTCCAACTTACGCCACTGGCGGACGTAAGTACAGAGATCCCTAACTGGACACAGTCGGTGCAATGCCTCTTGTTCCGGTGTGAGCAACAGAGGAGGAAAGCTATTGTGCAGTATGTCACAGTACATGTTGGCATTCATGGTTCCCTCAATGAACTGTAGCTCCCCAGTGCCGGCAGCACTCATGCAGCCCCAGACCATGACACTCCCACTACCATACTTGACTGTAGGCAAGACACACTTGTCTTTGAACACCTCACCTTTTTTGTTCATTATATCCCATCTCCCACAGACTGTTAAAAGTAATTTAGCTATATTCATCAACTGATCCCAAGATCTTTTGAAAATGGAAAAAAAATACCTCACCTTATCATTTTAAGGTGCAGTGTCGTATGCAAATAGTATTAGATGTAATACTTTTTTTTCGTTGCTGAACAAAGGAAGTATAAAAGTTTGGAATCCAAAAACAGTGGTTTTCCTATTTACTTAAAACAATTCATTATTTAATTTGTGTAATATGATTCAAGATTCAAGGTTTATTGGTCAGATTCGAATTCATAGCAGGTACAGTGTCACATATGGAATTGAGGATGGAAGCAAGTGCAGGTATGGCAGTTTAATAAAATAACAAGTTCAAGGGATCAGGCAGAAATCAATAAACAAAGACAGGCCCTCTGCCAAGTGATCAAGCAAACAGTCCAAACAAGGCAAGGCAAAAACCAGAATGAACAAACAAGGTATCAAGTTTTGGTAATGGCAGAGGCAAAATGTAACTAAGCATATTACTTTGCAAAGACATGTGTATGAGATTCTCTTATTTGTGGTGTAAATGTGAGTGTAATTGGGAACAGGTGTCTCTGATTAGTCCTCTGGAGAACGTGAGGTGTCTGTGTGTAGTTTTGGGAGTTGTAGTAATTGGCCAGGTTTGTAGTTTGTGATGCATTCTGGGAAATGGAGTCATGAGTTTGCCATGACATGACAGAACCCCTCCCCAAAGACGCTACTCCCAGAGTGCCAGAAAACACTCCCTCTGGCGGCAGTCCTGGCCCTCTGGGCAAAATGTCTTCACAGCCCCTCAGGTCCCGAGGTAGGCATTGTCCAACAGATAGCAGGCTCCTCAGGGAGCCGAGGGGCAGGCATGAGGCTGGGGCAGGCTCTCTGGAGTCTCTAGACAGCACCCAGGTGTGAGCGACGTCCTCAATGGAACAGGAAGGCAGAACGACGTCCTCAACGGAACAGGAAGGAAGAGCCACGTCCTCAGTGGAACAGGAAGGCAGAGTGACATCCTCAGTAGAACTGGAAGGCAGAGTGATGTCCTCGGGGGAACAGGAAGGCAGAGCGACGTCCTCAGTAGAACTGGAAGGCAGAGCGACGTCCTCAGTAGAACTGGAAGGCAGAGTGATGTCCTCAGTAGAACTGGAAGGCAGAGCGACGTCCTCAGTAGAACTGGAAGGCAGAGCGACGTCCTCAGTAGAACTGGAAGGCAGAGCGACGTCCTCAGTAGAACTGGAAGGCAGAGTGATGTCCTTGGGGGAACAGGAAGGCAGAGAAACATTCTCAGTGGAACAGAAATGCAGAGCGACATCCTCAGCGGAACAGGAAGGCAGAGCGACATCCTCAGCGGAACTGGAAGGCACAACTTGGTAGGCAGGGTCAGCAGACTCAGGCATGACCAGAACTTGGTTGGTTGTGACATCAACCTCAGACTGGAACATGGCTTGAGAGGCCGTCTTGTCAGCCTTGGACACCTCAACCTTGTTGACATGATACAGGAACATGGCTTTGGAGGCCGCCTCTTCGAACTCAGACAGGAACTTAGCTTGAGAGGCCGTCTCATTGGCCTTGGACAGGAACTTGTCTTGCTCTCTGAGGTTCAGGTGTGGGGCAGTCTCTTCCGCACCACAGAGAGATGACATGATATCTCTGGTCTGACTTAAATGCGGAGCGATAGCTACTGCACAGCCAGCAGGAGGAACAAAGCTCAAGGTGAAGCCTGAGAGGGGAGCGTCACTCTCCACTACACCCTCCGCATGGTCCGAGGGGGAGCAAAGTGCTAGCAAGACCAGAATGAGGAGCGAAGTTTTCTGGTTATCTGGTAATGAATGCAACATCCATGTTTCAGATAAGCACAGAACACTTCATTCCCTACTGCCCCACTGCTACTTAATTCTCACCCTGGGGTTACCCAGTTTATATTCCAAGGACTGGACATGTTTAGAAGTGTTTGGTATGCTGGAGTTCTGAGCCTGTTCTGAATGTCAAATGACATTCCTCAGTGGTTTCACCTGTGATTTACATTTCCTTGTTATGGCACTTAACAATTGAATGTCTGTGATGTCTTCTCTATCATTGAATGAATTTTTTTGTCTACCCAAGACATGACTGACCCAGAACAATGCAGTCATTGCCACTTTTCCTTTTGCGTTAAGCCACATGAAAACTGACTGTTGTGCTGCCACTTGAACTATTAACGTTTCCATTATTCTTTTCCACAGATTTTTTGTGTGTAGTTTTGAAATGCTGTTCAGCATTTCCTTTTATTTTCAAAGATTCTATCATTGCAGATGAGGCAGATACACTTGTGAAAATACGAAAAATAATTGCGCTACCATTTCTTTGTGATAATATAATGTATTTGCTCTATTTCCTAGATTGATTTTCATTCAAACACAAGAACAACACTACCAAAACTTCTTTAAGTAGCTAATTAACTATATTTTGAAAATACCACAGTCTTGGAACAGCAAGGCCAATACTTTTGATTTTGCTATCCAATGAAGACATTTGTGTTCAAGAGCAAATGATTATTATGAGATGATAGACCAGAATTTCAGAGTGTATCTTGTATGTTTCAGCTCCTGTGCACTAATTAGCTTGTGCTCAACTCTGTTCTCACTTGTACATTTACAGTACCGTCAGAATGTTTTCTGGTTCCTTTAAATTTTGCTCAGGTTGGTACATTACACTTACTCTAAATTAAAATTGACTAGTTTTTCTAATGTTTTTTTTTCTCGATTTATGCCTCAATCTGTAATCCTATTTTGGGAGTACTATGGACAATTACTTTGACTTCATATGTTGTTTTTTGTTGTTGTTGTTGTTGTTGTTGTTGTAGCACAGGTGAACTTTAAGCAAAATGTACAAATGCAAGAATAATATCTATTATATTATCTCATGGATAATCAATGAAATTATATGCGCTCGAGCTTCATTTCAAGTGTCATAGCAAAGAATATCAAAGCAAAACTTATCAAAGGTCTGAATTTTTAAAAAATGTGATCTTTCTGGGTTTTATTTAATTTATTTTTATCCTATGGAGTTTTAGATTGATACACATAGAACACAAGACTTTTTCCTGAACTACTTGCTTAATACCTAAGGAGCACTGGGGACAAGAACAAGCTCTGATTTGGCTCTGATCAAAGAGTTTTGTTAGAGAACTACCCACCTACCCATTTTTCTTATAATTATTTCTAAAAAACATCTTCACTCAAACCACACATAAGTAAAGAAAAATACACACAGCTGAAAATATTTTTTTGTCTTTTGGATGCTCTTTATTTCATTTAATTAATTTGCATATTTGAAATCATGTACTAGAACATTCTCTGATATCGTTTAGACATTTCTTAACAATGGCCCAAATGTCCAAATTCTGGAGAGCTGGGATAGTTCCATCCTGTTCAATGGGCATGGCAATAGGAAGAGGCACATCTAGCTTTGACACTGTCATCTGGAAGGGCAAACCACAATAAAATGTTAAATATTTATTTACAAGTATTAAACCATGCAAAGACTTAATAAACATTCTCACCGTTGGAATCCGCAAAACAATGCTGACAGACTTTTGAGTTGGTAGGGCAACAATAAGGTTGACTTCTCTCTCATCATTATCAGCACTATCAGCATTACATCCAACCAGGTAAGCTACCCTAGGGATGTACTCCCTTGCCCTGTTGGCAGAAGAACAGAGAGAGAAAATTTATTTGTAAAATTACTTGTGACAGACTGCAATAGATTTGCTGCTGTGATCTTTGTGACTTAGTACCTTTTTGCCAAAGGGATAGCATAATTTAGGATTGTTGGTACTCTGTTCCAGCCCAACCCAAAACGTGCAGCAGGATGTTCCTCATGCAGACCAGTTTCAGCCTTGACAGTTACAGAATAGTCCTGGCACTGCTCACCAATAGCAAACCTGGCCTAATAGGAGAGTCTGTGCTCAGTGCAAACAATAAAACCTTAGATTATATAAAGAGAAAGTGTTGAAAACACTTCTGTTAAGAATCTTTTGTAGCAACTTACAGCGACTTTATGCTTGCTTGGAAGTATAGCATCAGCACATATCTTCCATTTGTCATTCTCCTTAATAGACTCCAACACCATCTGTACTCTTGAAGTGGGCATGTCCATGTAAGCAGCAATCTGGAATCCCAGCTTGCGGTCAGCTCTAACAGCACGAGCAATGATGGCAAAAGCAGGTGGAACAGCATCTCCAAGTAGTTTAGCCTGAAATTGTAAACATGGACCTTAGTCATTTTTATAGAAACACCCATTTCTGGGTGTCTAATTAAGATGTCTATTAATTAATACTATATGTTATTTTACCTGTCTCTGTATGGCCTCAATGCTAGATGCACTGCTGCCTTTCGACATACCCTGTGGGGCCACGTACAAAAACAAATAAAGAAGTATTAATATATATATATATATATATATATATATATATATATATATATATATATATATATATATATATATATATATATTTAAGTATCTAAAAACAAGCTGAAAGGGAGTGGTTGAAAGACTACAAGTTGAAGAGATTCTTTGGGAATTACCTGTTCTTTATTGAACTTCCTGAACTGAGCATATGAATTAGTATTCTAGGAAGAAACAATAAATGCCATTTCACCAATGAGCAACATATGACATATGAAATGCAAGACAATATAGTTCTGCATCGAAATGAGAATTAGAAGCAGAGGACAAACAAGTGTTATTATTAATATTATTAGTTTTGTTATTGTTGTTTTTGTTATTAATATTATTGTTGTAATTATTATTATTATTATTATTATTATTATTATTATTATTATTATTTATTATTATTGTTGTTTTTGTTATTGGGCATTGCATGTGAAGGCTGTAGACATTACAGTGGGATATGATGCATTTTTTCTTTTCACTGAATATAATGCATTAAATAGTGCATTAAGTATCAGGCCCCCTATGTAATGTTGGTTACATGATGAAGTCTTACCTTGGTCCTGCGAGCTCTGGAAGATCTGCTGCTGCTGCTGCTGCTGCTGCTGGAGCTCCTGCTGCTGCGGGAACTCCTGCTACTGCTCACACTCTTGCTGTTGCTAACACTCTTGCTGCTGCTAGCACTCTTGCTGTTGCTAACACTCCTGCTGCTGTTAGAACTCTTGCTGTTGCTGGCAGAGGATGAAGAACTGATTGAGCTGGAGTTAATATTCTTCAGTCCAGCCGCCAGAATTTCCCTCAGTTTCAACAGGATGGTACTTTCTTCAGTACTTTGAACATCACCATTGCTGCTTTCCTTCCTAAGCTTTTCAGCTGCTTTAGGACCAACTTGTAACTCAAGCTCCAGTCTTTCTAGTGCAGGACCATCACCTGAAGCACAAACAACAGTATTTCTTCCGTGTTACTGTTCAATCTTATCTGAATTTGGTTGTAAGCAAATTTGACTTTGTTAATTACCTCTTGCCAAAGAAATTCGAGCTGAGTGTTGTCCAACAATATAATACAGAGGATTTAAACCCATAAAGCCAGCATTCTGGGAGGAAACCTCAATACATCCTTTGATTTTAATATACGGAATAACACCACACATGTTCTTCTGAACTGAAGCAGGTATCCACCTCTGTGCAGCATCAGAGGGCATTGGAGGTGCCAGTGATACAGTTCTCTCAGTGGGGAGGTCCTCAATGTTTCTGGTCACAGCAACGGTCTCAAAGCTGATGATACACAGTCAATCAACATGCTTGATCTTTTTTGTTTTTTAGCCAGTTGTATATTTGTCAGCTTTCAGAGGAACTCTAATTTTTGTTTTCATGGAGAGGTAAAGATTTTCACTTGTCTTTCTCTTACCTGACATCTGCAATATGATCAGGAACAGCAACTGGCAGAACCTCCAGCTTTACATTGCCATTTGGAAGGTCAGCTCTTATAGACACTTTCCCTGGTACAACAGTGTGTAACTTTCCTCTGGCCATAACAGCAGCCTGAATCAAGGCAGTGTTCACTCCAATTACAGCAAATGTCTGGAGGGCAACACTGAAAGCAAAACAAGATGAATAGGTTCATGTAATTTCCAAAGCTTCATAGAAACTTAAAGATTTTTGTCTTTAATGTGTCTTTTTTGAAATTTTACCTTGGTCTGGCCTCAGCTTGCAACTGGATATCGGTCTTCATCAACTGATCAAGAGTGAGAGTCTCTGGATGCTCAGGTAAAGGAGGGGTAATAGTTGCCTTAACTAAAAGAATGAATGAAAGAAGTTTGTCAGAAAGATAAATATACATGCTTTACTCTAGTATGTTACTTTTATGAAGAAAGCCATACCATTCAGATCTGCAGCAGCAACGGCAGCAGTGTAATAAGAAAGCTCCATTGGCACACCAAGAGAACTGGGTAGAATACGGCGCACTTCAGCTGCCAGCAGGGGCTTGGCATACTGGAAGGCAAAGCCTTTCTGCAATGCTTCAACAGCCTCCTTCAACAGTTCACGAGAACGTGGTCCAGTAGCAATCTATAGATGTATTACATGTATATTGCATGAGATTATAATTTTTTGCAGTTAGTTTCAAGGATACATATTACTAATAAAATATTTAATTGAATAATGTATTTGTGCCCTTATTTATGTTGCTTAAATTAAATGTCTAATTGAAAATATGAAAATACTTGTGCTGCTTGTTCGATGATGGCTTGAATGAAGGTTTTGTCAATGTTGGCAAAAGCAATTTCCTGACCAAGAACTTTGACAAAGATGGAAGCCAGTGGTTGATTGGTTGGTAAAGACTTCCAGTCCATCAGCTTGGAGTACAAACAGAGGAAGGGCATGCATTATAAATCATGTATAGTTCAAGCCTAACGGTAAAAGAACACAACAAATGCATTGTTAAAGGTAGCTCACAGCCTTTATGGTATGCTTTATTTTAGTGATGCGATCAGCATTTTCATCATGTGGAACAGTCTTTTGTAGAGCTTCCTGAAGTCCTTCAGTTCTCACCCCAACCTGGTTGAAATAAAATAATAAATTGCAGTGAATGTGGTAAAAAAAAAACCTATAATGAATTTAATGCTATCATAAAATGGCATATTTTTACCTCAAGAACATCAGCAGCAGCTCCAGCCAGGTAGGCTCGTGCTTTGGTTATGACAGCTCTGGGGAAGATGGTGGCAGCATCATTGATCATGTAAGCACTACCAGCAGCTCCAACCATGAGAGGAGCTTTTAACAGAAATAATTATACAAAAATTGTAGTGGCAAAATTGATATTTGTTCCTGAAATATGCAAATATTATACAATGAAACAAACATATTGAAACATACAGATATAGAGATCGAAATGGATGGCTCTGCTAAAATGATAGCTCAGTCTGTCCAGTTTGGGGCTCAGCATCCTGATGGCAACATTTGCTGCAGCAGCTCTGCAATATCAGTAAAAATGATTAGTTTTGGCCTAGGTTTACAGCTCTGAAGTAATGGTGCTAATAAAACTTACACATGCATATAATCAGGGGCCATGCTTCTGGTCAGAGACTTGATATGAGAATAAGCAAAACTGACAACATGCATGTTGGGCTCCCTCTCCAAAGCTCCAGCAAGAGTGGCCATAAGGGCTACTGATGGCTTGGCCTCAAAGAGCACAATACAGGCAACCATGCGAAGTTCAGGATGTAATGCCTTGTTCATGAAAAGCTGCAGTGCCACTGGCTGAACCTAAAACAACAAAATAAGATGATTAAGTTCCTGGGACACAATCTGTCACAACAGCTTTTGTGTTTAGACATCATCCCATACTAACCAACTTTGGTTCTTTCTTGGCAATGTTCCTAAGAGCCAAGATGGCATCAACTTGAACACTCATGGGAGCGGCAGCAGCAGCACTTCCAAATCCAGGCAGGAGTTTCATGATTGTTTTAAGGCTGGCAGGGTGGCCAGCATTGCCCAGCACCTTAAGAGCCAGTGTGATTTCAGGAATCTCGGCCTTGGAAATTGCTGCAGCAGCAATTTCATGGATAGGCTAATAATAAAAGTTTAGATACAAAAAGTTACTGGTCACTCATTATTTTCACTGATCATATACACAATTCTCCCATATCTGTAGTCTTATTTGATGTTATCTTTTGTCTGAAACCGAGGAAAATATTTTTACAATAAGTGAGAGAGGGAGAAAACATACAACTTAGAAAACTGTTTTTTATATAAGTTCTTTTAGATGAGTACTGTAATATAATATCACTGAAATTGTTTACACAAATGCGAATGAATGAACAGAAGCTTTACCCTCAAGAGATCAGCATCACATGTAGGAACTTCAGCACAGTATTTGGCAATCATAGAACCACAGCCAAGCATGGTCACCTCACGCAGCGCTGGAATATTCTTGACTTTGGGGTCCATAGCCAGATTCTGTTTGATGGAGGAAAAGGTTACAATATTTTATGGTATTTATACAAGGTTCTGCCCGACTTGAAATACATTATATGAGGGATTTCCACTCACAGCAGTGAGTTGGATGACATCGGGATTAGCGGTGACCATGTGCAAAGCAACCAGAAGGGCCTGAGTGAATTCGGGGACAGCAAGCTCATCAGCTTGAAACTTCTCCTTGATGAATTGCAGAGCTACTGGTGTACCCACAACAGGAAGTGCATCCAAAATCCACCGTCTGCCACATTAAGGATTTTAGAAAAGCACATAAACTGGGCTTTAATTCCATGATAATATTCAATTAAACTTCACCTGTTAACAGGTTTGTTCTTGTACTGAGCCCAGATGGCTTCAATACTCTCCAAGGTAGCTACACGCATGAGCTGGACAAGCTGAACGAACTTCAGAGGAGCGTCCTCATGAACCATAGCCTGATTATTTTCAACCAGATGCTGCAAGACCTCTCCAATCTGTTAAAG
The DNA here is from genome assembly GCF_001660625.3 of Ictalurus punctatus. Classification (NCBI taxonomy): domain Eukaryota; kingdom Metazoa; phylum Chordata; class Actinopteri; order Siluriformes; family Ictaluridae; genus Ictalurus; species Ictalurus punctatus. The sequence continues at coordinate 9,938,385 of NC_030425.2, forward strand.
AATCAAAAAGTGTTTGATAGTGACAACAATGTCAGTTCTGTTAAATTATGATAAGCTTTTCTCCAAATGAATGAAGGAAAAATGAAAGAATGAATTAAAATAAACTAATACGTATACTTGGGCCTGTGCATTATTGATCTTCAGAAGTTGAATTGGGGTTTGAAGAATCTCAGTAGCAAATTCATACTGCAGGGATCCACGGGCCAAGTATTCGCCTGGAAGGGGTGCAGTCGGGGCATTCTGCTCTTCCTCTAAAGTCAGAATTTGCCTGAAATAAAATTATTTACTATTATAGAAATTTCTAAATAAAAACAGATATTCAGAAATACATTCTATAAACACTGCAACAAGTCATAAATATAAGAATATAGATCATACTTGGCTTTCATTTGAGCTGCCCCAGTTTCTGTATTTAAGGGTGAGAACTGATGGACCTCTTCAACTATAGCCTCAGAAACCAGAGCACCTGTATCAGTGGGCTTCATGGTGTAGCTGAATGTTGCAGTCCCAGTCAGACTCTTAACCCTCTGTGGTGAGGAAATAATTAAATAATTAAGTGTGATTCTTGCTTTAGATAATTCACTTGCAAAGACAGAACTCACTGACAGCTTGTGAAATTACCTTCTGGCACTCCACACACGTTTCAGTGTAAGCTAAACCAATATCTTTTATGACTCTCTCATGGCAGTTGGTCAGGTCTTTGGACTTTCTCACAGCAATTTGATGGGTCTTTTCATCCTCACTGATCATGTAGTGGGTCTTGCAGACTCCCTGAGGTCCAGCCTTTAAGAATGAAATAGCTTTAGCTAAGATGTCAGGTCAGAACAGAATTTTAATAGCACTGGTAATAAATATCACTCATGTATTCATTACCTCATGCAGCTCATACACATTCTGTGTGTTCTTGAGGTTGAGCTGAAGGATGTTGAGGATACCTCTGTGCAGATTCAGAACAGTAGCAGAGACTCCAGCAGGGGCAAATACCTTCCCTACCATGCCATTAGTATACTCAAATTTAATGGGAACTTCTAGCTGAGCCTTTAGTGCTGAGGTAAGCTTTGCAGCAGGAGCAAAAGCATCCTCAGGCCAGATGCCAGTGTACTGAAACAGTTGAGGATTCACGAGCTATGGGGCGGGAGCAACATTTAGTTAAAGACTGTGTATGCCTGTCTTGGTAGCACCATCCATGGAAGAAAGAATAAGTTTACCTTCAGGAGGAAGGTGTTCTGGGCTACAGCACTGACGAGAACCTTGCTGCTGACTTTGACTCCAGCCTTAGCCAAACCCTCTTGAGGCAGACCGCCCAAGAGCAAACCCTCATACTTGTATACAAAGGTCTTACCCGCAGCAAATTCTGGAACTGATGAAATATTTTACAGTAAATTTCACTGAAATAACATAACAATGTGTCCTCATTATTTTAATGCATTCTTAGAAACATTACTCACCAAGGTTAATCTGTTGACTTGCTAAATGAAAATAGGAATAAACATGTTATACTCTATAGTCATATTCAGAAATAGTGAAATTCTGCAATATCTTTCTAGGTTTTTGAATGGATACGTTTTTTGGAAATGAAACAATTCAAGTAATGACTTACCCACAAGGGCCAGAGTCAAGGCAAGCACTACAGCTCTCATGGCTGGTGGTGTGTGATGAATCCACCAAGAACCTATGTTTTTATTGTATGAAATTTGCTGATTAAGTATAACCTTAAGTAGATTATTAACTAGTTTTGATGTACTGTAGACTAGATCTGACTCAACAGCTGATACAAAGTAATCATTCCGGGTCAGGTTAACTTACCCTTCTGTCATGTTAAGGCAGAGCCAATATCCACAAGTTCCAGTACTTTTTTTATTTTTATTTTTATCTTTAAATTTGCTACTTTTACTATTTCTGTTAAATATTTCATATATATATATATATATATATATATATATATATATATATATATATATATATATATATATATACACACACACAGTGAGGGAAAAAAGTATTTGATCCCCTGCTGATTTTGTACGTTTGCCCACTGACAAAGAAATGATCAGTCTATAATTTTAATGGTAGATTTATTTGAACAGTGAGAGACAGAATAACAACAAGAAGATCCAGAAAAATGCATGTCAAAAATGTTATAAACTGCATTTTAATGAGGGGAAATAAGTATTTGACCCCCTCTCAATCAGAAAGATTTCTGGCTCCCAGGTGTCTTTTATACAGGTAACGAGCTGAGATTAGGAGCACACTCTTAAAGGGAGTGCTCCTAATCTCAGCTTGTTACCTGTATAAAAGACACCTGTCCACAGAAGCAATCAATCAGTCAGATTCAAAACTCTCCACCATGGCCAAGACAAAAGAGCTCTCCAAGGATGTCAGTGACAAGATTGTAGACCTACACAAGTCCGGAATGAGCTACAAGACCATTGCCAAGCAGCTTGGTGAGAAGGTGACAACAGTTGGTGCGATTATTCGCAAATGGAAGAAACACAAAAGAACTGTCAATCTCCCTCGGCCTGGGGCTCCATGCAAGATCTCACCTCGTGGAGTTGCAGTGATCATGAGAACAGTAGGGAATCAGCCCAGAACTACACGGGAGGATCTTATCAATGATCTCAAGACAGCTGGGACCATAGTCACCAAGAAAACAATTGGTAACACACTACGCCGTGAAGGACTGAAATCCTGCAGCGCCCGCAAGGTCCGCTGCTCAAAAAAGCACATATACATGCCCGTCTGAAGTTTGCCAATGAACATCTGAATGATTCAGAGGACAACTGGGTGAAAGTGTTGTGGTCAGATGAGACCAAAATGGAGCTCTTTGACATCAACTCAACTCGCTATGTTTGGAGGAGGAGGAATGCTGCCTATGACCCCAAGAACACCATCCCCACCATCAAACATGGAGGTGGAAACATTATGCTTTGCGGGTGTTTTTCTGCTAAGGGGACAGGACAACTTCACCGCATCAAAGGGACGATGGACGGGGCCATGTACCGTCAAATCTTGGGTGAGAACCTCCTTCCCTCAGCCAGGGCATTGAAAATGGGTCATGGATGGGTATTCCAGCATGACGATGACCCAAAACACATGGCCAAGGCATCAAAGGAGTGGCTCAAGAAGAAGCACATTAAGGTCCTGGAGTGGCCTAGCCAGTCTCCAGACCTTAATCCCATAGAAAATCTGTGGAGGGAGCTGAAGGATAGAGTTGCCAAACGTCAGCGTCGAAAGATCTGCAAAGAGGAGTGGGACAAAATCCCTCCTGAGATGTGTGCAAACCTGGTGGCCAACTACAAGAAACGTATATATATATATAAATTCTGAAATATAACTAACAGATAGAACATTATGCCAATCAATTCACTTGAAAGTTTGTTTGACTTTAACTTAAAACATCTTTAGAGTAATTTGTATAATTTTCAACTTCAATCAGCTTATTTAGTTATCCTGATGGGTCAATAACAAACTAGGCAACACTTAGTTAAACTTTGATTTAGATATACACTAACTACAGAATTTGCCTTATACACATAATTAATCAATCCATCCAAAAATGGTGCGATAATAAAACTTTATTTCAGCATTTTTACTATAATTATTAACCACTATAAATGAAACTATATACATTTTTAAATATTACAGCAGTTTTATATGTTCTGAGTATACAGTTAAATGTCATGATGGTAATCTGGAATATTTAGAATACATTACAAAATGAATAGTGGAGTAGAGTGACCTGAACCTCACAACTGGAGTAGTGTGACCTGAACCTCACCACTGCCCTGTTCTATTAAACATTTATATAGTTGCCTCATCAAGTTCTTTGCCAGAAGTCAACATTTTCTGCTCATTGTACAGAAAGTACAGAACAACTGATTTAATCATTTTCATTTATTACAATAAATTACTCTACAAAATGTTCCCTTTTTATTAATTTAAATTTTAGCCATCATAAAAGGAAAAAGTTTCCTAACATCTCACTGTAAAAAATATTCCACCTGGTACAAGTTAAAACCTTTGTTAAACTGCTGCCTTACATTTTCAAGTAAAATCATAATGGATTCAGGAATTATTTCAGCTCATTATTTTAATTCTATTTTAGCTTTGAATTCCTCTCTGTAAGTTGACTTGACTGTATAATATTTGTTACATGTGTAACCCAGATGTTTTCTCGTGATCTTGACTTAATTTTCTCATGATCTTGACATAACAAAAGTTGTTTTCTCGTAACTTAACTTCGCTTTGCGAATGGGACTGATGTTACGTGCATGTTGGCATCTTCTCCATTATAAATGTAATAATTCCCCGCTGTAGAGATGGACTTTATCTCTGCAAAACACTTGAGCCTGGTGAATGTGTGTGGTGTAGACCACCCCGCAGCAGCACACACATCCTGTAAGGATACCCCTTTGGACAAAGCCTTCGAGGAGGCAACCCCCCTAGTGGAATGAGCTCTTATGCCCAGAGGTGTAGTGAGACCACACGCATTATAAGCGATAGAGATTGCTTCCACTATCCAATTAGAGATGCGCTTCCTCAACACAGCATCACCTCTACTGTTGCCACCAAAGCAGACCAGAAGCTACTCCAACTTACGCCACTGGTGGACGTAAGTACAGAGATCCCTAACTGGACACAGTTGGTGCAATGCCTCTTGTTCCGGTGTGAGCAACAGAGGAGGAAATCTATTGTGCAGTATGTCACAGTACATGTTGGCATTCATGGTTCCCTCAATGAACTGTAGCTCCCCAGTGCCGGCAGCACTCATGCAGCCCCAGACCATGACACTCCCACTACCATACTTGACTGTAGGCAAGACACACTTGTCTTTGAACACCTCACCTTTTTTGTTCATTATATCCCATCTCCCACAGACTGTTAAAAGTAATTTAGCTATATTCATTAACTGATCCCAAGATCTTTTGAAAATGGAAAAAAAATACCTCACCTTATCATTTTAAGGTGCAGTGTCATATGCAAATAGTATTAGATGTAATACTTTTTTTTCGTTGCTGAACAAAGGAAGTATAAAAGTTTGGAATCCAAAAACAGTGAGTTTCCTATTTACTTAAAACAATTAATTATTTAATTTGTGTGATATGATTCAAGATTCAAGGTTTATTGGTCAGATTCGAATTCATAGCAGGTACAGTGTCACATATGGAGTTGAGGATGGAAGCAAGTGCAGGTATGGCAGTTTAATAAAATAACAAGTTCAAGGGATCAGGCAGAAATCAATAAACAAAGACAGGCCCTCTGCCAAGTGATCAAGCAAACAGTCCAAACAAGGCAAAAACCAGAATGAACAAACAAGGTATCAAGTTTTGGTAATGGCAGAGGCAAAATGTAACTAAGCATATTACTTTGCAAAGACATGTGTATGAGATTCTCTTATTTGTGGTGTAAATGTGAGTGTAATTGGGAACAGGTGTCTCTGATTAATCCTCTGGAGAACGTGAGGTGTCTGTGTGTAGTTTTGGGAGTTGTAGTAATTGGCCAAGTTTGTAGTTTGTGATGCATTCTGGGAAATGGAGTCATGAGTTTGCCATGACATGACAGAACCCCTCCCCAAAGACGCTACTCCCAGAGTGCCAGAAAACACTCCCTCCGGCGGCAGTCCTGGCCCTCTGGGCAAAATGTCTTCACAGCCCCTCAGGTCCCGAGGTAGGCATTGTCCAACAGATAGCAGGCTCCTCAGGGAGCTGAGGGGCAGGCATGAGGCTGGGGCAGGCTCTCTGGAGTCTCTAGACAGCACCCAGGTGTGAGCGACGTCCTCAACAGAACAGGAAGGCAGAACGACGTCCTCAACGGAACAGGAAGGAAGAGCCACGTCCTCAGTGGAACAGGAAGGCAGAGTGACGTCCTCAGTAGAACTGGAAGGCAGAGCGACGTCCTCAGTAGAACTGGAAGGCAGAGTGATGTCCTCGGGGGAACAGGAAGGCAGAGCGACGTCCTCAGTAGAACTGGAAGGCAGAGCGACATCCTCAGTAGAACTGGAAGGCAGAGTGATGTCCTCGGGGGAACAGGAAGGCAGAGAAACATTCTCAGTGGAACAGAAAGGCAGAGCGACATCCTCAGCGGAACAGGAAGGCAGAGCGAGATCCTCAGCAGAACAGGAAGACAGAGCGACATCCTCAGCGGAACTGGAAGGCACAACTTGGTAGGCAGGGTCAGCAGACTCAGGCATGACCAGAACTTGGTTGGTTGTGACATCAACCTCAGACTGGAACATGGCTTGAGAGGCCGTCTTGTCAGCCTTGGACACCTGAACCTTGTTGACATGATACAGGAGCATGGCTTTGGAGGCTGCCTCTTCGAACTCAGACAGGAACTTAGCTTGAGAGGCCGTCTCATTGGCCTTGGACAGGAACTTGTCTTGCTCTCTGAGATTCAGGTGTGGGGCAGTCTCTTCCGCACCACAGAGAGATGACATGATATCCCTGGTCTGACTTAAATGCGGAGCGATAGCTACTGCACAGCCAGCAGGAGGAACAAAGCTCAAAGTGAAGCCTGAGAGGGGAGCGTCACTCTCCACTACACCCTCCGCACGGTCCGAGGGGGAGCAAAGTGCTAGCAAGACCAGAATGAGGAGCGAAGTTTTCTGGTTATCTGGTAATGAATGCAACATCCATGTTTCAGATAAGCACAGAACACTTCATTCCCTACTGCCCCACTGCTACTTAATTCTCACCCTGGGGTTACCCAGTTTATATTCCAAGGACTGGACATGTTTAGAAGTGTTTGGTATGCTGGAGTTCTGAGCCTGTTCTGAATGTCAAATGACATTCCTCAGTGGTTTCACCTGTGATTTACATTTCCTTGTTATGGCACTTAACAATTGAATGTCTGTGATGTCTTCTCTATCATTGAATGAATTTTTTTGTCTACCCAAGACATGACTGACCCAGAACAATGCAGTCATTGCCACTTTTCCTTTTGCGTTAGGCCACATGAAAACTGACTGTTGTGCTGCCACTTGAACTATTAACGTTTCCATTATTCTTTTCCACAGATTTTTTGTGTGTAGTTTTGAAATGCTGTTCAGCATTTCCTTTTATTTTCAAAGATTCTATCATTGCAGATGAGGCAGATACACTTGTGAAAATACGAAAAATAATTGCGCTACCGTTTATTTGTGATAATATAATGTATTTGCTCTATTTCCTAGATTGATTTTCATTCAAACACAAGAACAACACTACCAAAACTTCTTTAAGTAGCTAATTAACTATATTTTGAAAATACCATAGTCTTGGAACAGCAAGGCAACTTTTGATTTTGCTATCCAATGAAGACATTTGTGTTCAAGAGCAAATGATTATTATGAGATGATAGACCAGAATTTCAGCGTGTATCTTGTATGTTTCAGGTCCTGTGCACTAATTAGCTTGTGCTCAACTCTGTTCTCACTTGTACATTTACAGTACCATCAGAATGTTTTCTGGTTCCTTTAAATTTTGCTCAGGTTGGTACATTACACTTACTTTAAATTAAAGTTGACTAGTTTTTCTAATGTTTTTTTTTTCTCGATTTATGCCTCAATCTGTAATCCTATTTTGGGAGTACTATGGACAATTACTTTGACTTCATATGTTTTTTGTTGTTGTTGTTGTTGTTGTTGTTGTAGCACAGGTGAACTTTAAGCAAAATGTACAAATGCAAGAATAATATCTATTATATTATCTCATGGATAATCAATGAAATTATATGCGCTCGAGCTTCATTTCAAGTGTCATAGCAAAGAATATCAAAGCAAAACTTATCAAAGGTCTGAATTAAAAAAAAAGTGATCTTTCTGGGTTTTATTTAATTTATTTTTATTCTATGGAGTTTTAGATTGATACAGATAGAACACAAGACTTTTTCCTGAACTTCTTGCTTAATACCTGTTACGCCACGGCCAGCAGAGGGCACTGCGGTACGGCCGCTGACTGGTCACGTGACTCTTTTGTTTTCGTTCACTTCCCGCTTGGACACTGACTTAAGTCTCTGATTTGCCCCAGGTGTTAATGTCTTAGTTTAATTAGGTTTGTTATTTAACCCCCCCCCCCTTCCCCCCCGTGCGACTGCGCACATCGCGCAGTATTAAAGTTGGTTGAGTTCGTCAAGTGAGGGAAGTATACGGGTATGTGCTAATGTGTAGCATGCTAGCGGTCGTAGCTGGGGGACCAGAGTGAGTATAGTCCGTAGAGACCGCGCTCCCTGTGTTTGCTTATCTGTTTGTTTGTTTCTGGTTTAAATAATACAGATGGTGACCTGCACCTGCATCCGCCTTCAGTCTCGTTCCGTGACAATACCTAAGGAGCACTGGGTACAAGACCAAGCTCTGATTTGGCTCTGATCAAAGAGTTTTGTTAGAGAACTACCCACCTACCCATTTTTCTTATAATTATTTCTAGAAAACATCTTCACTCAAACCACACATAAGTAAAGAAAAATACACACAGCTGAAAATATTTTTTTGTCTTTTGGATGCTCTTTATTTCATTTAATTAATTTGCATATTTGAAATCATGTACTAGAACATTCTCTGATATCATTTAGACATTTCTTAACAATGGCCCAAATGTCCAAATTCTGGAGAGCTGGGATAGTTCCATCCTGTTCAATGGGCATGGCAATAGGAAGAGGCACATCTAGCTTTGACACTGTCATCTGGAAGGGCAAACCACAATAAAATGTTAAATATTTATTTACAAGTATTAAACCATGCAAAGACTTCATAAACATTCTCACCGTTGGAATCCGCAAAACAATGCTGACAGACTTTTGAGTTGGTAGGGCAACAATGAGGTTGACTTCTCTCTCATCATTATCAGCACTATCAGCATTACATCCAACCAGGTAAGCTACCCTAGGGATGTACTCCCTTGCTCTGTTGGCAGAAGAACAGAGGGAGAAAATTTATTTGTAAAATTACTTGTGACAGACTGCAATAGATTTGCTGCTGTGATCTTTGTGACTTAGTACCTTTTTGCCAAAGGGATAGCATAATTTAGGATTGTTGGTACTCTGTTCCAGCCCAACCCAAAACGTGCAGCAGGATGTTCCTCATGCAGACCAGTTTCAGCCTTGACGGTTACAGAATAGTCCTGGCACTGCTCACCAATAGCAAACCTGGCCTAATAGGAGAGTCCTTGCTCAGTGCAAACAATAAAACCTTAGATTATATAAAGAGAAAGTGTTGAAAACACTTCTGTTAAGAATCTTTTGTAGCAACTTACAGCGACTTTATGCTTGCTTGGAAGTATAGCATCAGCACATATCTTCCATTTGTCGTTCTCCTTAATAGACTCCAACACAATCTGAACTCTTGAAGTGGGCATGTCCATGTAAGCAGCAATCTGGAATCCCAGCTTGCGGTCAGCTCTAACAGCACGAGCAATGATGGCAAAAGCAGGTGGAACAGCATCTCCAAGTAGGTTAGCCTGAAATTGTAAACATGGACCTTAGTAATTTTAATAAACACCAATTTCTGGGTGTCTAATTAAGATGTCTATTAATTAATACTATATGTTATTTTACCTGTCTCTGTATGGCCTCAATGCTAGATGCACTGCTGCCTTTCGACATACCCTGTGGGGCCATGTACAAAAACAAATAAAGAAGTATTAATATATATATATATATATATATATATATATATATATATATATATATATATATTTAAGTATCTAAAAACAAGCTGAAAGGGAGTGGTTGAAAGACTACAAGTTGAAGAGATTCTTTGGGAATTACCTGTTCTTTATTGAACTTCCTGAACTGAGCATATGAATTAGTATTCTAGGAAGAAACAATAAATGCCATTTCACCAATGAGCAACATATGACATATGAAATGCAAGACAATATACTTCTGCATCGAAATGAGAATTAGAAGCAGAGGACAAACAAGTGTTATTATTAATATTATTAGTTTTGTTATTGTTGTTTTTGTTATTAATATTATTGTTGTTGTTGTTATTATTATTATTATTATTATTATTATTATTATTATTTATTGTTGTTGTTTTTGTTATTGGGCATTGCATGTGAAGGCTGCAGACATTACAGTGGGATATGATGCATTTTTATGTTCACTGAATATAATGCGTTAAATAGTGCATTAAGTATCAGGCCCCCTATGTAATGTTGGTTACATGATGAAGTCTTACCTTGGTCCTGCGAGCTCTGGAAGATCTGCTGCTGCTGCTGCTGCTGCTGCTGCTGCTGCTGCTGGAACTCCTGCTACTGCTCACACTCTTGCTGTTGCTAACACTCTTGCTGCTGCTAGCACTCTTGCTGTTGCTAACACTCCTGCTGCTGTTAGAACTCTTGCTGTTGCTGGCAGAGGATGAAGAACTGATTGAGCTGGAGTTAATATTCTTCAGTCCAGCCGCCAGAATTTCCCTCAGTTTCAACAGGATGGTACTTTCTTCAGTACTTTGAACATCACCATTGCTGCTTTCCTTCCTAAGCTTTTCAGCTGCTTTAGGACCAACTTGTACCTCAAGCTCCAGTCTTTCTAGTGCAGGACCATCACCTGAAGCACAAACAACAGTATTTCTTCCGTGTTACTGTTCAATCTTATCTGAATTTGGTTGTAAACAAATTTGACTTTGCTAATTACCTCTTGCCAAAGAAATTCGAGCTGAGTGTTGTCCAACAATATAATACAGAGGATTTAAACCCATAAAGCCAGCATTCTGGGAGGAAACCTCAATACATCCTTTGATTTTAATATACGGAATAACACCACACAAGTTCTTCTGAACTGAAGCAGGTATCCACCTCTGTGCAGCATCAGAGGGCATTGGAGGTGCCAGTGATACAGTTCTCTCAGTGGGGAGGTCCTCAATGTTTCTGGTCACAGCAACGGTCTCAAAGCTGAAGATACACAGTCAATCAACATGCTTGATCTTTTTTGTTTTTTAGCCAGTTGTATATTTGTCAGCTTTCAGAGGAACTCTAATTTTTGTTTTCATGGAGAGGTAAAGATTTTCACTTGTCTTTCTCTTACCTGACATCTACAATATGATCAGGAACAGCAACAGGCAGAACCTCCAGCTTTACATTGCCATTTGGAAGGTCAGCTCTTATAGACACTTTCCCTGGTACAACAGTGTGTAACTTTCCTCTGGCCATAACAGCAGCCTGAATCAAGGCAGTGTTCACTCCAATTACAGCAAATGTTTGGAGGGCAACACTGAAAGCAAAACAAGATGAATAGGTTCATGTAATTTCCAAAGCTTCATAGAAACTTCAAGATTTTTGACTGTAATGTGTCTTTTTTGAAATTTTACCTTGGTCTGGCCTCAGCTTGCAACTGGATATCGGTCTTCATCAACTGATCAAGAGTGAGAGTCTCTGGATGCTCCGGTAAAGGAGGGGTAATAGTTGCCTTAACTAAAAGAATGAATGAAAGAAGTTTGTCAGAAAGATAAATATACATGCTTTACTCTAGTATGTTACTTTTATGAAGAAAGCCATACCATTCAGATCTGCAGCAGCAACGGCAGCAGTGTAATAAGAAAGCTCCATTGGCACACCAAGAGAACTGGGTAGAATACGGCGCACTTCAGCTGCCAGCAGGGGCTTGGCATACTGGAAGGCAAAGCCTTTCTGCAATGCTTCAACAGCCTCCTTCAACAGTTCACGAGAACGTGGTCCAGTAGCAATCTATAGATGTATTACATGTATATTGCATGAGATTATAATTTTTTGCAGTTAGTTTCAAGGATACATATTACTAATAAAATATTTAATTGAATAATGTATTTGTGCCCTTATTTATGTTGCTTAAATTAAATGTCTAATTGAAAATATGAAAATACTTGTGCTGCTTGTTCGATGATGACTTGAATGAAGGTTTTGTCAATGTTGGCAAAAGCAATTTCCTGACCAAGAACTTTGACAAAGATGGAAGCCAGTGGTTGATTGGTTGGTAAAGACTTCCAGTCCATCAGCTTGGAGTACAAACAGAGGAAGGGCATGCATTATAAATCATGTACAGTTCAAGCCTAACGGTAAAAGAACACAACAAATACATTGTTAAAGGTAGCTCACAGCCTTTATGGTACGCTTTATTTTAGTGATGCGATCAGCATTTTCATCATGTGGAACAGTCTTTTGTAGAGCTTCCTGAAGTCCTTCAGTTCTCACCCCAACCTGGTTGAAATAAAATAATAAATTGCAGTGAATGTGGTAAAAAAAAAAAAAACCTATAATGAATTTAATGCTATCATAAAATGGCATATTTTTACCTCAAGAACATCAGCAGCAGCTCCAGCCAGGTAGGCTCGTGCTTTGGTTATGACAGCTCTGGGGAAGATGGTGGCAGCATCATTGATCATGTAAGCACTACCAGCAGCTCCAACCATGAGAGGAGCTTTTAACAGAAATAATTATACAAAAATTGTAGTGGCAAAATTGATATTTGTTCCTGAAATATGCAAATATTATACAATGAAACAAACATATTGAAACATACAGATATAGAGATCGAAATGGATGGCTCTGCTAAAATGATAGCTCAGTCTGTCCAGTTTGGGGCTCAGCATCCTGATGGCAACATTTGCTGCAGCAGCCCTGCAATATCAGTAAAAATGATTAGTTTTGGCCTAGGTTTACAGCTCTGAAGTAATGGTGCTAATAAAACTTACACATGCATATAATCAGGGGCCATGCTTCTGGTCAGAGACTTGATATGAGAATAAGCAAAACTGACAACATGCATGTTGGGCTCCCTCTCCAAAGCTCCAGCAAGAGTGGCCATAAGGGCTACTGACGGCTTGGCCTCAAAGAGCACAATACAGGCAACCATGCGAAGTTCAGGATGTAATGCCTTGTCCATGAAAAGCTGCAGTGCCACTGGCTGAACCTAAAACAACAAAATAAGATGATTAAGTTCCTGGGACACGATCTGTCACAACAGCTTTTGTGTTTAGACATCATCCCATACTAACCAACTTTGGTTCTTTCTTGGCAATGTTCCTAAGAGCCAAGATGGCATCAACTTGAACACTCATGGGAGCGGCAGCAGCAGCACTTCCAAAACCAGGCAGGAGTTTCATGATTGTTTTAAGGCTGGCAGGGTGGCCAGCATTGCCCAGCACCTTAAGAGCCAGTGTGATTTCAGGAATCTCGGCCTTGGAAATTGCTGCAGCAGCAATGTCATGGATAGGCTAATAATAAAAGTTTAGATACAAAAAGTTACTGGTCATTCATTATTTTCACTGATCATATACACAATTCTCCCATATCTGTAGTCTTATTTGAAGTTATCTTTTGTCTGAAACCGAGGAAAATATTTTTACGATAAGTGAGAGAGGGAGAAAACATAGAACTTAGAAAACTGCTTTTTATATAAGTTCTTTTAGATGAGTACTGTAATATAATATCACTGAAATTGTTTACACAAATGCGAATGAATGAACAGAAGCTTTACCCTCAAGAGATCAGCATCACATGTAGGAACTTCAGCACAGTATTTGGCAATCATGGAACCACAGCCAAGCATGGTCACCTCACGCAGCGCTGGAATATTCTTGACTTTGGGGTCCATAGCCAGATTCTGTTTGATGGAGGAAAAGGTTACAATATTTTATGGCATTTATACAAGGTTCTGCCAGACTTGAAATACATTACATGAGGGATTTCCACTCACAGCAGTGAGTTGGATGACATCTGGATTAGCGGTGACCATGTGCAAAGCAACCAGAAGGGCCTGAGTGAATTCGGGGACAGCAAGCTCATCAGCTTGAAACTTCTCCTTGATGAATCGCAGAGCTACTGGTGTACCCACAACAGGAAGTGCATCCAAAATCCACCGTCTGCCACATTAAGGATTTTAGAAAAGCACATAAACTGGGCTTTAATTCCATGATAATATTCAATTAAACTTCACCTGTTAACAGGTTTGTTCTTATACTGAGCCCAGATGGCTTCAATACTCTCCAAGGTAGCTACACGCATGAGCTGGACAAGCTGAACAAACTTCAGAGGAGCGTCCTCATGAACCATAGCCTGATTATTTTCAACCAGATGCTGCAAGACCTCTCCAATCTGTTAAAGAATCAAAAAGTGTTTGATAGTGACAACAATGTCAGTTCTGTTAAATTATTATAAGCATTTCTCCAAATGAATGAAGAAAAAATGAAAGAATGAATTAAAATAAACTAATACGTATACTTGGGCCTGTGCATTATTGATCTTCAGAAGTTGAATTGGGGTTTGAAGAATCTCAGTAGCAAATTCATACTGCAGGGATCCACGGGCCAAGTATTCGCCTGCAAGGGGTGCAGTCGGGGCATTCTGCTCTTCCTCTAAAGTCAAAATTTGCCTGAAATAAAATTATTTACTATTATAGAAATTTCTAAATAAAAACAGATATTCAGAAATACATTCTATAAACACTGCAACAAGTCATAAATATAAGAATATAGATCATACTTGGCTTTCATTTGAGCTGCCCCAGTTTCTGTATTTAAGGGTGAGAACTGATAGACCTCTTCAACTATAGCCTCAGAAATTAGAGCACCTGTATCAGTGGGCTTCATGGTGTAGCTGAATGTTGCAGTCCCAGTCAGACTCTTAACCCTCTGTGGTGAGGAAATAATTAAATAATTAAGTGTGATTCTTGCTTTAGATAATTCACTTGCAAAGACAGAACTCACTGACAGCTTGTGAAATTACCTTCTGGCACTCCACACACGTTTCAGTGTAAGCTAAACCAATATCTTTTATGACTCTCTCATGGCAGTTGGTCAGGTCTTTGGACTTTCTCACAGCAATTTGATGGGTCTTTTCATCCTCACTGATCATGTAGTGGGTCTTGCAGACTCCCTGAGGTCCAGCCTTTAAGAATGAAATAGCTTTAGCTAAGATGTCAGGTCAGAACAGAATTTTAATAGCACTGGTAATAAATATCACTCATGTATTCATTACCTCATGCAGCTCATACACATTCTGTGTGTTCTTGAGGTTGAGCTGAAGGATGTTGATGATACCTCTGTGCAGATTCAGAACAGTAGCAGAGACTCCAGCAGGGGCAAATACCTTCCCTACCATGCCATTAGTATACTCAAATTTAATGGGAACTTCTAGCTGAGCCTTTAGTGCTGAGGTAAGCTTTGCAGCAGGAGCAAAAGCATCCTCAGGCCAGATGCCAGTGTACTGAAACAGTTGAGGATTCACGAGCTGAGGGGGGAGCAACATTTAGTTAAAGACTGTGTATGCCTGTCTTGGTAGCACCATCCATGGAAGAAAGAATAAGTTTACCTTCAGGAGGAAGGTGTTCTGGGCTACAGCACTGACGAGAACCTTGCTGCTGACTTTGACTCCAGCCTTAGCCAAACCCTCTTGAGGCAGACCGCCCAAGAGCAAACCCTCATACTTGTATACAAAGGTCTTACCCGCAGCAAATTCTGGAACTGATGAAATATTTTACAGTAAATTTCACTGAAATAACATAACAATGTGTCCTCATTATTTTAATGCATTCTTAGAAACATTACTCACCAAGGTTAATCTGTTGACTTGCTAAATGAAAATAGGAATAAACATGTTATACTCTATAGTCATATTCAGAAATAGTGAAATTCTGCAATATCTTTCTAGGTTTTTGAATGGATACGTTTTTTGGAAATGAAACAATTCAAGTAATGACTTACCCACAAGGGCCAGAGTCAAGGCAAGCACTACAGCTCTCATGGCTGGTGGTGTGTGATGAATCCACCAAGAACCTATGTTTTTATTGTATGAAATTTGCTGATTAAGTATAACCTTAAGTAGATTATTAACTAGTTTTGATGTACTGTAGACTAGATCTGACTCAACAGCTGATACAAAGTAATCATTCCGGGTCAGGTTAACTTACCCTTCTGTCATGTTAAGGCAGAGCCAATATCCACAAGTTCCAGTACTTTTTTTTTTTTTTTTTTATCTTTAAATTTGCTCCTTTTACTATTTCTGTTAAATATTTCATATATATATATATATATATATATATATATATATATATATATATATATATATATATATATATATACACGCACAGTGAGGGAAAAAAGTATTTGATCCCCTGCTGATTTTGTACGTTTGCCCACTGACAAAGAAATGATCAGTCTATAATTTTAATGGTAGATTTATTTGAGTCTAGAGAGAGAGAGACAGAATAACAACAAGAAGATCCAGAAAAATGCATGTCAAAAATGTTAGAAATTGATTTGCATTTTAATGAGGGGAAATAAGTTTTTGACCCCCTCTCAATCAGAAAGATTTCTGGCTCCCAGGTGTCTTTTATACAGGTAACGAGCTGAGATTAGGAGCACACTCTTAAAGGGAGTGCTCCTAATCTCAGCTCGTTACCTGTATAAAAGACACCTGTCCACAGAAGCAATCAATCAGTCAGATTCCAAACTCTCCACCATGGCCAAGACAAAAGAGCTCTCCAAGGATGTCAGAGACAAGATTGTAGAGCTACACAAGTCTGGAATGAGCTACAAGACCATTGCCAAGCAGCTTGGTGAGAAAGTGACAACAGTTGGTGCGATTATTCGCAAATGGAAGAAACACAAAAGAACTGTCAATCTCCCTCGGCCTGGGGCTCCATGCAAGATCTCACCTCGTGGAGTTGCAGTGATCATGAGAACAGTAGGGAATCAGCCCAGAACTACACGGGAGGATCTTATCAATGATCTCAAGACAGCTGGGACCATAGTCACCAAGAAAACAATTGGTAACACACTACGCCGTGAAGGACTGAAATCCTGCAGCGCCCGCAAGGTCCGCTGCTCAAAAAAGCACATATACATGCCCGTCTGAAGTTTGCCAATGAACATCTGAATGATTCAGAGGACAACTGGGTGAAAGTGTTGTGGTCAGATGAGACCAAAATGGAGCTCTTTGACATCAACTCAACTCGCTATGTTTGGAGGAGGAGGAATGCTGCCTATAACCCCAAGAACACCATCCCACCATCAAACATGGAGGTGGAAACATTATGCTTTGGGGGTGTTTTTCTGCTAAGGGGACAGGACAACTTCACCGCATCAAAGGGACGATGGACGGGGCCATGTACCGTCAAATCTTGGGTGAGAAACTCCTTCCCTCAGCCAGGGCATTGAAAATGGGTCATGGATGGGTATTCCAGCATGACGATGACCCAAAACACATGGCCAAGGCAACAAAGGAGTGGCTCAAGAAGAAGCACATTAAGGTCCTGGAGTGGCCTAGCCAGTCTCCAGACCTTAATCCCATAGAAAATCTGTGGAGGGAGCTGAAGGTTCGAGTTGCCAAACCTCAGCCTCGAAACCTTAATGACTTGGAGAAGATCTGCAAAGAGGAGTGGGACAAAATCCCTCCTGAGATGTGTGCAAACCTGGTGGCCAACTACAAGAAATGTGTATATATATATATATATATATATATATATATATATATATATATATATATATATATATATATATAAATTCTGAAATATAACTAACATATAGAACATTATGCCAATCAATTCACTTGAAAGTTTGTTTGACTTTAACTTAAAACATCTTTAGAGTAATTTGTGTAATTTTCAACTTCAATCAGCTTATTTAGTTATTCTGATGGGTCAATAACAAACTAGGCAACACTTAGTTAAACTTTGATTTTGATATACACTAACTACAGAATTTGCCTTATACACATAATTAATCAATCCATCCAAAAATGGTGCGATAGTAAAACTTTATTTCAGCATTTTTACTATAATTATTAACCACTATAAATGAAACTATATACATTTTTAAATATTACAGCAATTTTATATGTTCTGAGTATACAGTTAAATGTCATGATGGTAATCTGGAATATTTAGAATACATTACAAAATGAATAGTGGAGTAGAGTGACCTGAACCTCACAACTGGAGTAGTGTGACCTGAACCTCACCACTGCCCTGTTCTATTAAACATTTATATAGTTGCCTCATCAAGTTCTTTGCCAGAAGTCAACATTCTCTGCTCATTGTACAGAAAGTACAGAACAACTGATTTAATCATTTTCATTTATTACAATAAATTACTCTACAAAATGTTCCCTTTTTATTAATTTAAATTTTAGCCATCATAAAAGGAAAAAGTTTCCTAACATCTCACTGTAAAAAATATTCCACCTGGTACAAGTTAAAACCTTTGTTAAACTGCTGCCTTACATTTTCAAGTAAAATCATAATGGATTCAGGAATTATTTCTACTCATTATTTTAATTCTATTTTAGCTTTGAATTCCTCTCTGTAAGTTGACTTGACTGTATAATATTTGTTACATGTGTAACCCAGATGTTTTCTCGTGATCTCGACTTAATTTTCTCGTGATCTTGACATAACAAAAGTTGTTTTCTCGTAACTTAACTTCGCTTTGCAAATGGGACTGATGTTACGTGCATGTTGGCATCTTCTCCATTATAAATGTAATAATTCCCCGCTGTAGAGATGGACTTTATCTCTGCAAAACACTTGAGCCTGGTGAATGTGTGCGGTGTAGACCACCCCGCAGCAGCACACACATCCTGTAAGGATACCCCTTTGGACAAAGCCTTCGAGGAGGCAACCCCCCTAGTGGAATGAGCTCTTATGCCCAGAGGTGTAGTGAGAACACACGCATTATAAGCGATAGAGATTGCTTCCACTATCCAATTAGAGATGCGCTTCCTCAACACAGCATCACCTCTACTGTTGCCACCAAAGCAGACCAGCAGCTACTCCAACTTACGCCACTGGCGGACGTAAGTACAGAGATCCCTAACTGGACACAGTCAGTGCAATGCCTCTTGTTCCGGTGTGAGCAACAGAGGAGGAAAGCTATTGTGCAGTATGTCACAGTACATGTTAGCATTCATGGTTCCCTCAATGAACTGTAGCTCTTAGAATAATGGAAACATTACCAGTGCTAGCAAGGCCAGAATGAGGAGCGAAGTTTTCCACAAGGCCAGAGGGAGGATCGAAGTTCTCCGCAAAGCCAGAGGGGGGAGCAATGTCCTCTGAGGAACAGGAAGGGGGAGCGACATACAGTGTAAAGCGAAGAAAAGGAGCGACGTCCACAGCCGAGCTGGAAGGCAGAGCGACATCGTCATCCGAGCATAAGGCAGAATGACTTCCTCAGCTGAGCAGAAGGCAGAGCAACATCTGAGGCAGGGAAGAAAAGCGGAGCTCTTGACTCCACCGGAAGGTAGAGCAATGGCTTCAACTGAACAGGGAGACTGAATGGCATCCTCAGCTGAAAAGGGATTCTAAGCAGCGTCCTCAGAGATGCAGTGATGCTGAATGATGTTCTCTATCAACTCGGCAGGCAAGATGAGATCCACAGTGGGAGAGGAAGGGTGGGAGATGGTTCTAGCCTGGTTGGAAGGCTCTTCCTTGACATGTACTTCCTCATGATGGAGTACATCACATTGAGCCACTCCCGGTTAGCTCGAATTAGGGAAGGAAAATTCTCCTTCTCCCATATAGGGCTTCTGTCCTCTGATAAATTCTACTGCATCCATAGTGCAGCAACGTAATCTGTTATGTAATGTAGGTTAGGAGGGATGCAAGTGCATGTGTGGCAGTTTAATAAAATAACAAGTCCAAAGGATAATGCAGAAATCAATAAACAAAGACAGGCAGTGGTCAGGCGATCAGGCAAACAGTCCAAACAAGGCAAGGCAAGAAGACAAGGTCGGTAATGGCAGAGACAAAATATAACTTAGGGTATTACTTCGCAACAACACTGTGTATGAGAGTCTCTTTTATGTGTGGTGTGATTGTGAGTGTAATTGGGAATATGTGCCTCTGATTAGTTCTCAGGAGAAGGTGATGTGTCTGTGTGTAGTTTTGGGAATTTGTAGTCGTTGTTTGTAGTTTGTGGTGCATTCTGGGAAACCGAGTCATGAGTTTGGCATGACATGACATGCCAAGTGAAATGGCAAGAGTGACAAGAATGCAGTGAAATGGCTTGGGGAAAGATGCACCTCCTAAGTCTCTCTGTCCTGGTCATATGGTTGTATAGGCGTGTTGTTGGGGTGTGTGACAGCCTTTAAAATCTTTCCTGCTCTGGTCCTGCAGCACCTGGTGTAAAAGATATGCAGGCTGGGAAGTACTGACCTGGTGATCCGTTCAGCAAAAGTCATCACCCTCTCTAGGGATTTGTGGTCCTCAGAACTGCAGTTCCCATACCAGGTGGTGATGTTCCCAGTGAGGATGCTCTCTGTAGTGGCAGTGTAGAAGGACTTCTGTATAGCTGAGAACTTCCTCAGCTGACTTAAATGTTAAAGATGCTGTGTGGCTTTCCATATCGTACTATAAGTGTGCTTAGTCCATGACAGATCCATGCTGATGAGTATACCGAGGTACCTGAAGCTGCTCACTCTCTCCACCAAGGTCCTGTTGATCAGATCAGCAGAGTATGTCCTCCGTTGTTCCTTTCTGAAATCCACAACCAGTTCCTGGTTGACAAACAGCAAGCATGAACACAAAACACCTGCAGTTTTAAATCTGGTCAATATGCAGCTAAAGGAGATGGTGGGTGCAGTGTTGGTGCAGTTAAATCTTTAGTATGTTCGATAATTAAACTAATTATTAAAACTACATATATTTATTAACATGTAACAGTAACAGAGGACGTCAGCAATGTAGCAAAGTAAAAGTACATTTCTGCATTTCTGTGAAAGATTATAAGTATGGCCAGTTAAACCTACTCCTAAAAGTGTTTTTTTTTTCTTCAAAAAGTTGCAAAATCTCTGTAGTAGATCTGCACTTGGACTTCATTTTTATTTAAAAGAATGCAGACCCACACATGTGTGCTCAAGCGCTCATGGCACAAGCAAATGCTCCGCTCACATACCAAACACGTTGACTGGTAAAACAAAATTTGCTCAAATCCTGCTCTGACTTGAAATATCTCTGCAGTGTACTTGTTTCTGTTTGTAGTACATTGCTTGAATAAATGCCTCAATTACAGTAGTAGAGATACTAATTATGATGTTTATTTAAATGTATTAAATGAAAATAATTAATTTGATAGATGTCTAGCTAGCCCCTTGGTAAACTTATAAAAAAGGCATATGAGCGGGCGGTGCTGAGCAGTTTGAGTTAGTAGAGTGGAATCTTAAGAAACACATGCTCTGTTTCTGGCACATCTAATTCTGTAGAAAGTGGAAAACATATGTGTAATGCATCAGGTTCCAGCAATGCAAAGTAAATAAAACAATAGCTGAACTTAGATCAGGGATTCAGAATTTGTTCCATGTAAAGCTGTGAGGCTCCAGCTCAGAATGTCTATGGTTAAAGTAGCACAGCTCTCAGTATTGTAGCTTACTTGAGTGCAGTTGTTCAATGCATTAATTCTGCTAACACATTAACATTTTTATATATGTCAAGTTTTTAATGGTTTTCCTTGAATTTTCTCTGCATTACTTGATGTAATTGTCTTGCAGTGTTGGGAGAGACACTGCAGTGATATGTTCTGCAGCCCTCACAAATCTTTGCAGGTCTTTGAGGTCCTGTATTGTGGTAATTCTGTAGTAGGTTGTGATGTTGCCTGTCATGGCTCAGAATACACCCTTGATGTGGCTCTGGGATAGTGATAAGAGGTGTTGAGCTGTGCTTCACAACTCTCACCACCTGGGGACGACCCGCCAGGTAGCTGAAACGCCAACTGCAAAATGAAGTGTTCAGCCCTAGGTCTATTACTTTGATAATGAGTCTGGACAGGTCTATGGTACTGAAGGCAGAACTAAAGTCAATGAACCAGCCTTTGTTGTTTCCCTGTCTCTTGCCTAGTCTGTATTGTTAGCTTAGCTTGGGGGTTGATATTCAGTGTAAACAGTGGTTATGATGACCAAGGTGAATATTTTCATTTGATCATCACATGCTCCAGGTTGGGTGAGCAGGACTGAAATAGTATGACAGTGTTGTTACTATCACACCACTTCTCATTCACAATAAGACACACTCTACTCTTTATCGATGAACTGGCTTCTGCTGTTCTGTCCATGTAATGAATGGAAAAGGGCTCCGCAGGCTGGATTTCCATATCTGGTAATGAATGCAACATCCATGTTTCAGATAAGCACAGAACACTTCATTCCCTACTGCCCCACTGCTACTTAATTCTCACCCTGGGGTTACCCAGTTTATATTCCAAGGACTGGACATGTTTAGAAGTGTTTGGTATGCTGGAGTTCTGAGCCTGTTCTGAATGTCAAATGACATTCCTCAGTGGTTTCACCTGTGATTTACATTTCCTTGTTATGGCACTTAACAATTGAATGTCTGTGATGTCTTCTCTATCATTGAATGAATTTTTTTGTCTACCCAAGACATGACTGACCCAGAACAATGCAGTCATTGCCACTTTTCCTTTTGCGTTAGGCCACATGAAAACTGACTGTTGTGCTGCCACTTGAACTATTAACGTTTCCATTATTCTTTTCCACAGATTTTTTGTGTGTAGTTTTGAAATGCTGTTCAGCATTTCCTTTTATTTTCAAAGATTCTATCATTGCAGATGAGGCAGATACACTTGTGAAAATACGAAAAATAATTGCGCTACCGTTTATTTGTGATAATATAATGTATTTGCTCTATTTCCTAGATTGATTTTCATTCAAACACAAGAACAACACTACCAAAACTTCTTTAAGTAGCTAATTAACTATATTTTGAAAATACCATAGTCTTGGAACAGCAAGGCCAATACTTTTGATTTTGCTATCCAATGAAGACATTTGTGTTCAAGAGCAAATGATTATTATGAGATGATAGACCAGAATTTCAGCGTGTATCTTGTATGTTTCAGGTCCTGTGCACTAATTAGCTTGTGCTCAACTCTGTTCTCACTTGTACATTTACAGTACCGTCAGAATGTTTTCTGGTTCCTTTAAATTTTGCTCAGGTTGGTACATTACACTTACTCTAAATTAAAGTTGACTAGTTTTTCTAATGTTTTTTTTCTCGATTTATGCCTCAATCTGTAATCCTATTTTGGGAGTACTATGGACAATTACTTTGACTTCATATGTTTGTTTTTTGTTGTTGTTGTTGTTGTTGTTGTTGTTGTTGTAGCACAGGTGAACTTTAAGCAAAATGTACAAATGCAAGAATAATATCTATTATATTATCTCATGGATAATCAATGAAATTATATGCGCTCGAGCTTCATTTCAAGTGTCATAGCAAAGAATATCAAAGCAAAACTTATCAAAGGTCTGAATTAAAAAAAAATGTGATCTTTCTGGGTTTTATTTAATTAATTTTTATCCTATGGAGTTTTAGATTGACACACATAGAACACAAGACTTTTTCCTGAACTACTTGCTTAATACCTAAGGAGCACTGGGGACAAGAACAAGCTCTGATTTGGCTCTGATCAAAGAGTTTTGTTAGAGAACTACCCACCTACCCATTTTTCTTATAATTATTTCTAGAAAACATCTTCACTCAAACCACACATAAGTAAAGAAAAATACACACAGCTGAAAATATTTTTTTGTCTTTTGGATGCTCTTTATTTCATTTAATTAATTTGCATATTTGAAATCATGTACTAGAACATTCTCTGATATCATTTAGACATTTCTTAACAATGGCCCAAATGTCCAAATTCTGGAGAGCTGGGATAGTTCCATCCTGTTCAATGGGCATGGCAATAGGAAGAGGCACATCTAGCTTTGACACTGTCATCTGGAAGGGCAAACCACAATAAAATGTTAAATATTTATTTACAAGTATTAAACCATGCAAAGACTTCATAAACATTCTCACCGTTGGAATCCGCAAAACAATGTTGACAGACTTTTGAGTTGGTAGGGCAACAATAAGGTTGACTTCTCTCTCATCATTATCAGCACTATCAGCATTACATCCAACCAGGTAAGCTACCCTAGGGATGTACTCCCTTGCCCTGTTGGCAGAAGAACAGAGAGAGAAAATTTATTTGTAAAATTACTTGTGACAGACTGCAATAGATTTGCTGCTGTGATCTTTGTGACTTAGTACCTTTTTGCCAAAGGGATAGCATAATTTAGGATTGTTGGTACTCTGTTCCAGCCCAACCCAAAACGTGCAGCAGGATGTTCCTCATGCAGACCAGTTTCAGCCTTGACAGTTACAGAATAGTCCTGGCACTGCTCACCAATAGCAAACCTGGCCTAATAGGAGAGTCCTTGCTCAGTGCAAACAATAAAACCTTAGATTATATAAAGAGAAAGTGTTGAAAACACTTCTGTTAAGAATCTTTTGTAGCAACTTACAGCGACTTTATGCTTGCTTGGAAGTATAGCATCAGCACATATCTTCCATTTGTCATTCTCCTTAATAGACTCCAACACAATCTGTACTCTTGAAGTGGGCATGTCCATGTAAGCAGCAATCTGGAATCCCAGCTTGCGGTCAGCTCTAACAGCACGAGCAATGATGGCAAAAGCAGGTGGAACAGCATCTCCAAGTAGGTTAGCCTGAAATTGTAAACATGGACCTTAGTCATTTTTATAGAAACACCCATTTCTGGGTGTCTAATTAAGATGTCTATTAATTAATACTATATGTTATTTTACCTGTCTCTGTATGGCCTCAATGCTAGATGCACTGCTGCCTTTCGACATACCCTGTGGGGCCACGTACAAAAACAAATAAAGAAGTATTAATATATATATATATATATATATATATATATATATATATATATATATATATATATATATATATATATATATATATATATTTAAGTATTTAAAAACAAGCTGAAAGGGAGTGGTTGAAAGACTACAAGTTGAAGAGATTCTTTGGGAATTACCTGTTCTTTATTGAACTTCCTGAACTGAGCATATGAATTAGTATTCTAGGAAGAAACAATAAATGCCATTTCACCAATGAGCAACATATGACATATGAAATGCAAGACAATATACTTCTGCATCGAAATGAGAATTAGAAGCAGAGGACAAACAAGTGTTATTATTAATATTATTAGTTTTGTTATTGTTGTTTTTGTTATTAATATTATTGTTGTAATTATTATTATTATTATTATTATTATTATTATTTATTATTATTGTTGTTTTTGTTATTGGGCATTGCATGTGAAGGCTGTAGACATTACAGTGGGATATGATGCATTTTTTCTTTTCACTGAATATAATGCATTAAATAGTGCATTAAGTATCAGGCCCCCTATGTAATGTTGGTTACATGATGAAGTCTTACCTTGGTCCTGCGAGCTCTGGAAGATCTGCTGCTGCTGCTGCTGCTGCTGGAGCTCCTGCTGCTGCGGGAACTCCTGCTACTGCTCACACTCTTGCTGTTGCTAACACTCTTGCTGCTGCTAGCACTCTTGCTGTTGCTAACACTCCTGCTGCTGTTAGAACTCTTGCTGTTGCTGGCAGAGGATGAAGAACTGATTGAGCTGGAGTTAATATTCTTCAGTCCAGCCGCCAGAATTTCCCTCAGTTTCAACAGGATGGTACTTTCTTCAGTACTTTGAACATCACCATTGCTGCTTTCCTTCCTAAGCTTTTCAGCTGCTTTAGGACCAACTTGTACCTCAAGCTCCAGTCTTTCTAGTGCAGGACCATCACCTGAAGCACAAACAACAGTATTTCTTCCGTGTTACTGTTCAATCTTATCTGAATTTGGTTGTAAGCAAATTTGACTTTGTTAATTACCTCTTGCCAAAGAAATTCGAGCTGAGTGTTGTCCAACAATATAATACAGAGGATTTAAACACATAAAGCCAGCATTCTGGGAGGAAACCTCAATACATCCTTTGATTTTAATATACGGAATAACACCACACAAGTTCTTCTGAACTGAAGCAGGTATCCACCTCTGTGCAGCATCAGAGGGCATTGGAGGTGCCAGTGATACAGTTCTCTCAGTGGGGAGGTCCTCAATGTTTCTGGTCACAGCAACGGTCTCAAAGCTGAAGATACACAGTCAATCAACATGCTTGATCTTTTTTGTTTTTTAGCCAGTTGTATATTTGTCAGCTTTCAGAGGAACTCTAATTTTTGTTTTCATGGAGAGGTAAAGATTTTCACTTGTCTTTCTCTTACCTGACATCTGCAATATGATCAGGAACAGCAACAGGCAGAACCTCCAGCTTTACATTGCCATTTGGAAGGTCAGCTCTTATAGACACTTTCCCTGGTACAACAGTGTGTAACTTTCCTCTGGCCATAACAGCAGCCTGAATCAAGGCAGTGTTCACTCCAATTACAGCAAATGTCTGGAGGGCAACACTGAAAGCAAAACAAGATGAATAGGTTCATGTAATTTCCAAAGCTTCATAGAAACTTCAAGATTTTTGTCTTTAATGTGTCTTTTTTGAAATTTTACCTTGGTCTGGCCTCAGCTTGCAACTGGATATCAGTCTTCATCAACTGATCAAGAGTGAGAGTCTCTGGATGCTCAGGTAAAGGAGGGGTAATAGTTGCCTTAACTAAAAGAATGAATGAAAGAAGTTTGTCAGAAAGATAAATATACATGCTTTACTCTAGTATGTTACTTTTATGAAGAAAGCCATACCATTCAGATCTGCAGCAGCAACGGCAGCAGTGTAATAAGAAAGCTCCATTGGCACACCAAGAGAACTGGGTAGAATACGGCGCACTTCAGCTGCCAGCAGGGGCTTGGCATACTGGAAGGCAAAGCCTTTCTGCAATGCTTCAACAGCCTCCTTCAACAGTTCACGAGAACGTGGTCCAGTAGCAATCTATAGATGTATTACATGTATATTGCATGAGATTATAATTTTTTGCAGTTATTTTCAAGGATGTTCAAACTAAAATCTTTTGTTCAAGGCTAAACTGATACATATTTCTAATAAAATATTTAATTGAATAATGTATTTGTGCCCTTATTTATGTTGCTTAAATTAAATGATTAATTGAAAATATGAAAATACTTGTGCTGCTTGTTCGATGATGACTTGAATGAAGGTTTTGTCAATGTTGGCAAAAGCAATTTCCTGACCAAGAACTTTGACAAAGATGGAAGCCAGTGGTTGATTGGTTGGTAAAGACTTCCAGTCCATCAGCTTGGAGTACAAACAGAGGAAGGGCATGCATTATAAATCATGTACAGTTCAAGCCTAACGGTAAAAGAACACAACAAATACATTGTTAAAGGTAGCTCACAGCCTTTATGGTACGCTTTATTTTAGTGATGCGATCAGCATTTTCATCATGTGGAACAGTCTTTTGTAGAGCTTCCTGAAGTCCTTCAGTTCTCACCCCAACCTGGTTGAAATAAAATAATAAATTGCAGTGAATGTGGTCAAAAAAAAACCTATAATGAATTTAATGCTATCATAAAATGGCATATTTTTACCTCAAGAACATCAGCAGCAGCTCCAGCCAGGTAGGCTCGTGCTTTGGTTATGACAGCTCTGGGGAAGATGGTGGCAGCATCATTGATCATGTAAGCACTACCAGCAGCTCCAACCATGAGAGGAGCTTTTAACAGAAATAATTATACAAAAATTGTAGTGGCAAAATTGATATTTGTTCCTGAAATATGCAAATATTATACAATGAAACAAACATATTGAAACATACAGATATAGAGATCGAAATGGATGGCTCTGCTAAAATGATAGCTCAGTCTGTCCAGTTTGGGGCTCAGCATCCTGATGGCAACATTTGCTGCAGCAGCCCTGCAATATCAGTAAAAATGATTAGTTTTGGCCTAGGTTTACAGCTCTGAAGTAATGGTGCTAATAAAACTTACACATGCATATAATCAGGGGCCATGCTTCTGGTCAGAGACTTGATATGAGAATAAGCAAAACTGACAACATGCATGTTGGGCTCCCTCTCCAAAGCTCCAGCAAGAGTGGCCATAAGGGCTACTGACGGCTTGGCCTCAAAGAGCACAATACAGGCAACCATGCGAAGTTCAGGATGTAATGCCTTGTTCATGAAAAGCTGCAGTGCCACTGGCTGAACCTAAAACAACAAAATAAGATGATTAAGTTCCTGGGACACAATCTGTCACAACAGCTTTTGTGTTTAGACATCATCCCATACTAACCAACTTTGGTTCTTTCTTGGCAATGTTCCTAAGAGCCAAGATGGCATCAACTTGAACACTCATGGGAGCGGCAGCAGCAGCACTTCCAAATCCAGGCAGGAGTTTCATGATTGTTTTAAGGCTGGCAGGGTGGCCAGCATTGCCCAGCACCTTAAGAGCCAGTGTGATTTCAGGAATCTCGGCCTTGGAAATTGCTGCAGCAGCAATGTCATGGATAGGCTAATAATAAAAGTTTAGATACAAAAAGTTACTGGTCACTCATTATTTTCACTGATCATATACACAATTCTCCCATATCTGTAGTCTTATTTGATGTTATCTTTTGTCTGAAACCGAGGAAAATATTTTTTACGATAAGTGAGAGAGGGAGAAAACATAGAACTTAGAAAACTGTTTTTTATATAAGTTCTTTTAGATGAGTACTGTAATATAATATCACTGAAATTGTTTACACAAATGCGAATGAATGAACAGAAGCTTTACCCTCAAGAGATCAGCATCACATGTAGGAACTTCAGCACAGTATTTGGCAATCATAGAACCACAGCCAAGCATGGTCACCTCACGCAGCGCTGGAATATTCTTGACTTTGGGGTCCATAGCCAGATTCTGTTTGATGGAGGAAAAGGTTACAATATTTTATGGCATTTATACAAGGTTCTGCCAGACTTGAAATACATTACATGAGGGATTTCCACTCACAGCAGTGAGTTGGATGACATCTGGATTAGCGGTGACCATGTGCAAAGCAACCAGAAGGGCCTGAGTGAATTCGGGGACAGCAAGCTCATCAGCTTGAAACTTCTCCTTGATGAATCGCAGAGCTACTGGTGTACCCACAACAGGAAGTGCATCCAAAATCCACCGTCTGCCACATTAAGGATTTTAGAAAAACACATAAACTGGGCTTTAATTCCATGATAATATTCAATTAAACTTCACCTGTTAAGAGGTTTGTTCTTGTACTGAGCCCAGATGGCTTCAATACTCTCCAAGGTAGCTACACGCATGAGCTGGACAAGCTGGACGAACTTTAGAGGAGCGTCCTCATGAACCATAGCCTGATTATTTTCAACCAGATGCTGCAAGACCTCTCCAATCTGTTAAAGAATCAAAAAGTGTTTGATAGTGACAACAATGTCAGTTCTGTTAAATTATGATAAGCTTTTCTCCAAATGAATGAAGGAAAATGAAAGAATGAATTAAAATAAACTAATAAGTATACTTGGGCCTGTGCATTATTGATCTTCAGAAGTTGAATTGGGGTTTGAAGAATCTCAGTAGCAAATTCATACTGCAGGGATCCACGGGCCAAGTATTCGCCTGGAAGGGGTGCAGTCGGGGCATTCTGCTCTTCCTCTAAAGTCAGAATTTGCCTGAAATAAAATTATTTACTATTATAGAAATTTCTAAATAAAAACAGATATTCAGAAATACATTCTATAAACACTGCAACAAGTCATAAATATAAGAATATAGATCATACTTGGCTTTCATTTGAGCTGCCCCAGTTTCTGTATTTAAGGGTGAGAACTGATGGACCTCTTCAACTATAGCCTCAGAAACCAGAGCACCTGTATCAGTGGGCTTCATGGTGTAGCTGAATGTTGCAGTCCCAGTCAGACTCTTAACCCTCTGTGGTGAGGAAATAATTAAATAATTAAGTGTGATTCTTGCTTTAGATATTTCACTTGCAAAGACAGAACTCACCGACAGCTTGTGAAATTACCTTCTGGCACTCCACACACGTTTCAGTGTAAGCTAAACCAATATCTTTTATGACTCTCTCATGGCAGTTGGTCAGGTCTTTGGACTTTCTCACAGCAATTTGATGGGTCTTTTCATCCTCACTGATCATGTAGTGGGTCTTGCAGACTCCCTGAGGTCCAGCCTTTAAGAATGAAATAGCTTTAGCTAAGATGTCAGGTCAGAACAGAATTTTAATAGCACTGGTAATAAATATCACTCATGTATTCATTACCTCATGCAGCTCATACACATTCTGTGTGTTCTTGAGGTTGAGCTGAAGGATGTTGAGGATACCTCTGTGCAGATTCAGAACAGTAGCAGAGACTCCAGCAGGGGCAAATACCTTCCCTACCATGCCATTAGTATACTCAAATTTAATGGGAACTTCTAGCTGAGCCTTTAGTGCTGAGGTAAGCTTTGCAGCAGGAGCAAAAGCATCCTCAGGCCAGATGCCAGTGTACTGAAACAGTTGAGGATTCACGAGCTGGGGGGGGCAACATTTAGTTAAAGACTGTGTATGCCTGTCTTGGTAGCACCATCCATGGAAGAAAGAATAAGTTTACCTTCAGGAGGAAGGTGTTCTGGGCTACAGCACTGACGAGAACCTTGCTGCTGACTTTGACTCCAGCCTTAGCCAAACCCTCTTGAGGCAGACCGCCCAAGAGCAAACCCTCATACTTGTATACAAAGGTCTTACCCGCAGCAAATTCTGGAACTGATGAAATATTTTACAGTAAATTTCACTGAAATAACATAACAATGTGTCCTCATTATTTTAATGCATTCTTAGAAACATTACTCACCAAGGTTAATCTGTTGACTTGCTAAATGAAAATAGGAATAAACATGTTATACTCTATAGTCATATTCAGAAATAGTGAAATTCTGCAATATCTTTCTAGGTTTTTGAATGGATACGTTTTTTGGAAATGAAACTATTCAAGTAATGACTTACCCACAAGGGCCAGAGTCAAGGCAAGCACTACAGCTCTCATGGCTGGTGGTGTGTGATGAATCCACCAAGAACCTATGTTTTTATTGTATGAAATTTGCTGATTAAGTATAACCTTAAGTAGATTATTAACTAGTTTTGATGTACTGCAGACTAGATCTGACTCAACAGCTGATACAAAGTAATCATTCCGGGTCAGGTTAACTTACCCTTCTGTCATGTTAAGGCAGAGCCAATATCCACAAGTTCCAGTACTTTTTTTTTTTTTTTTATATATATATATAAAATTCTGAAATATAACTAACAGATAGAACATTATGCCAATCAATTCACTTGAACGTTTGTTTGACTTTAACTTGAAACATCTTTACAGTAATTTGTGTAATTATCAGCATCAGT
The DNA here is from genome assembly GCF_001660625.3 of Ictalurus punctatus. Lineage (NCBI taxonomy): Eukaryota > Metazoa > Chordata > Actinopteri > Siluriformes > Ictaluridae > Ictalurus > Ictalurus punctatus. The sequence goes on from NC_030425.2 coordinate 9,969,511, forward strand.
CAGCGAATCAATCAATGAATAGTGGAGTAGAGTGACCTGAACCTCACAACTGGAATAGTGTGACCTGAACCTCACCACTGCCCTGTTCAGTTAAATGTTTATACAGTTTCCTCATCAAGTTCTTTGCCAGAAGACAACATTTTCTGTCAATTGCACAGAAAGTACAGAGATGTGGTTTACATATTTTCATTTATTTCAATAAATTGTTCTACCAAATGTCCGAGTTGAAAACATAATGAATGATTTAGTAGCATTTGATGAAGACATGCTGCATGTAGATATATATTATGCATCTTAGCCATAATGACACTTTTTTTAATTTAAAGTGTAACAGTCATAAATCAAAAGAGTTTCTTTACATCTATCTTTCTTATCTTTTTTTTTTAAACATGTGGCAAAAGGACTGGAGTTTTTGTGGATATCTAATAGTCTTTGGTGTTAGATTAGTTGTCTGCTATTGATAAATCTTAACTAGGAAAGGAAAAGGAAAATAAAATTAATTTAAGAAATACATTTCTTTCTAAAATTCTTCATAAACACATGTCAGTTTTTATGGACAGTTCTCTTTAGTTTGATTTCCATTATATGTCCATTTCTTACAAACTGCTAAAACTATAATTTATCTATATTCAATTAATTTATCTATATTCATCAACTGATCCCAATATCTTTTGAAAATCTCCCACCTTTGATTAGGCCTCACCTCATCAGTTTAATGGGTAATGTCTTGTTCAAATAGTATTAGAAAATGTTGGAATCCAAAAACAGTGTTCTTCCAATTTTCTAAAACAATTCATTAATTCATTAATTCATTGATCGATTGATTGACTGTCGTGATATGATACAAGGTTCAAGTTTTACTTATCACATTCACAGCAAGTACAAAGTGCAGTGAAATGAAGTACAGTTACTCCAAACATTGTGCATTTCAAGAACTATAAATACAGTATACAGACAATATAATAATGGCTATAGGTGTAAGGGAGTTAGGGAGAGTGCAAACAAAATAAAAGCAAACAAAAATACACATATAAGAATGTATGTACATACGTATGTACACTAAAGTGTCCTGTGCATATGCCAGATGTGTCTTATCAATCATCAACACTCGTTTTAATTTTCCTAATTTGACATTTCGAATTTTTCATTTTATTTGGTCTAACTATGAGGGCCATCTTTGTGTCATGGCACACAACAAATTTTGTTTATACAGCTGTTAACAGAAGCCTCAATATATTGGTTCAGGAGGGCCCAAGCTTATTTTACAAAAACTGATCTTTAGAGCACATTACAAAGTACATGTATATAAATATTTAGCACATTCTTGTTGTTAAGATTTTGCTGATACCAGCCTCTGAATTCAATTCTCAGACTCATGCTGCCATTACCCTTTCGGTACTGAGCTCGGGAAGAATTCACACAGACACAGAGTGTAGTGAAAGCTTCTTAATTTAATGCTGAAATAGGCAGAGTATATATACAGAAAAAGAGAAAGGGTGGGGGTCTGACACTTAGATCATTGCTTAACTTAATTAGGAACAGAAAGCTTGTGTCAGAACAGGGACATAAACTTATGTGTACTCAGATAAGAAGATGTAGCACTTGGGAAGGCGGGTGTGATAAAAGCACTCGTACACAAGGTGCCTGTAGGAAAGGAAAATGACTATATGTGTACATCCCTTCTCCTGTACAGGCTATCATAGGGGGGAGAGAGAGAGAGAGAGAGAGAGAGAGAGAGAGAGAGAGAGAGAGAGAGAGAGAGAGAGAGAGAGAGAGAGAGAGAGAGAGAGAGAGAGAGAGAGAGAGAGAGAGAGAGAGAGAGAGAGAGAGAGAGAGAGAGAGAGAACATGCCTAAGTTATGCGGAACTTATCACTTGTTCTGTAGACTTAGAACTTAAGTCCAAATGTAATTCTCAAGATTGCTCACAGTTCCACTTTTAGGATAAATTTATAATGGGAAGGGATTGAATCTCAGTCTTTTAGGGGGTACGTAGGCAAGTCTAATGTGCATGCAGAACATTTCAGGTTTGAGACTTCTCTCTTTTATTTTTTATGGGGGAGAGAAAGTGCTATTTTTAAATTCCCCTCACTTTCATTTGAATATCTCTTTTGGGGGACTAGATATGAACCTGGAAAATTCACAAACATATGTCCTCTATAGTTGCATTCTTTTCTAAAAATTGTGTGTTTGAGATTGAAGGTAAACTCTGCAGTACAGTTAACCTCGAGTGCCAGATTTGAAGAACCAGTCTGATCTAGTCTGATCTATCATGTTATTACAGGTGTACAGATGGTATGCATGAATAGATTTTATACAAATATGGTAGGTGTTTATCAGCTGTTATCGGCATTTACCATTATTCATCAGCCTTTAGCCTTTACCTGTGTTTGTCAGCTCTGACCAGCATTTATTGGCATTTGCCAAAATTTATCAGGCTTTATGAGCCATTATCAGTGTATACGCACGTTTATAAGCCATTATCAGTGTTTACCACTGTTTATCAGCCTTTATCTGCATTTATCGGATAACTGATATAGATGAACTGATATTTATCGATATCAATTATCTGTGTTTATCAGCATTACTGGCCGTTATCATTTTTGTTTGTTTTTTTTATAGGCCATTATCAGCATTTATCATCTATTATCAGCCATTATGAACATTTATCAGCAATTATGAGCCATTATCAACATTTAGTTAGCAGCATTTATTAGCATTTACCAGTTTATCATCATTTATCAGCTATTATTGGTGCTTATCAGCATTTAAAGGCCATGATCAGTGTTTATCAGCATTTATCGTCTATGATCAGTGTTTATCAGCCACTACCAGCATTTATCAGCTATTATTGGCATTTACCAGCATTTATCAACTATTTTTGGTGTTTATCAGCATTTAGCAACTATTACCAGCATTTGTCAGCTATTATTGGAATTTACCAGCATTTAACAGCTATTCCCAGCATGTATCATTGTTTATCAACTATTATCGGCGTTTAAGAGCATTTATCAGCCATTATCAGCGTTTATCAGCATTTATCAGCTATTACCAGCGTTTATCATTGTTTATCAACTATTATCTGTGTTTATCAGCATTTATCAGCTATTACCAGTGTGTATCATTGTTTATCAGCTATTATCTGTGTTTATCAGCATTTATCAGCTATTACCAGTGTGTATCATTGTTTATCAGCTATTACTGGCCGATTTCTGTTCCATGCCTCGTATGCAGTTTCATGTTTGAACCCTGATCATCTGTTCCTGTCTAGGCTGCGTTTCTTGTTTATTGATTTCTGTTCGAAAATAAAGACGTTTATCTGCGCTTGCTTCTGCCTCACCTCCTGGTTCGTAACATTATCATTGTTTATCAGCTATTACCAGTGTGTATTGTGCTTTTTAATGGTAGTTGACAAGCCTTATGGTGTATTACCGCCACCAACTGGACTGGGGTGTGAATAAGTATGGAAACAAATCAAAAATAAATAAATAAACTTTAAATAATGTTTATTAAATCCTATTTTTCAATCCTGTTTTCCTGAGACAATTAAGTATTTCTCTTTCTATTTTTGACTGTCCTGGGGCACAATTCAATAGGTTTGGTAAGGTGAAATTGATTGAATCTATATTTCTTAATTTATTTAATAATGCCTCTATTTCCCTTGTAAACATTGCACAATGTAATACATGTTCAACAGTCTCATCACATGTCCTTTACCACATGTCAAGCATTATTCTCCTCTTGATATATCTCTTTGCTTGTATTTCCTCAATCATAAGTCGCTTTGGATAAAAGCATCTGCTAAATGAATAAATGTAAATGATAATTGCCATTTGTACGTTACATTTCCTTGTACTCCCACATGAGCTGGTACCCAAAGAAATCTCTGGTCCACCCGCAGTTTCTGAATTCTAAGCAGATGTGTAAGTATCTCATATACTAAATCTTGTCTTGATTCAGACTGCCCATTTAATAAGCTATTTAAAGCTGATTGAGAGTCTGAACAAATAACAGCCCTCATTGGCTGAACTTCCTCCACCCACTGCAAAACTAATAAAATCATTCTTAACGCTGTTGTAAAAAGTGATTCATAATTAGTTGTCCTTTTTTGAATCCTGATTTTGAACCTCATACTATATACTGCTGCAGATGTTTTTCCTGATGTAGGATCCTTTGGACCATCAGTGAATATATGGGGCATTGAAGATTATTCCTGATCTAAATACTGCTGTACAATAAACTCCTTGGGTGTATATGTTTCATTCTTAACTTTATATTGTAGATAGAAATAGACTTGAGCGATGGGGAACATCCAGGGAGGTATAGCCTAATTTGGTACTACAATTGTTGGACTAACTGAAATTTCTGTAATTCCCAAATTCATAGCCTATTTATTTGCTGTCCAATGAAACCATCTTATATTATTATTCCCAAACTCCCAGCACTCTTTCAGTATTTCCTTAACTGGATGTGTCTCAGAATGTCCTTTCATATTAATCCAATAATTCATTATTAATTTTAACTTGTGTATACACATGGGTATTTCTCCCACCTCCACTTGCAGCACTGTTATTGGAGAGAATTTAAAAGCAGCACATTTTCTTAACAATTGTGCATGTACTGTTTAAATTTTCCTCATCAAGTCTAATGACACAGCCCCATCATAATCCAAAATATATAAAATATATAATGTGACCCCACAAAGAAGTGTGTGTAGTCCAATATTGTTTAATATCATGATAAATGTCTTACAAATTGTCAAAACAGTTATAGGAAGATCTTTATAGCAGTTATTGAAGTAGAGAAATGGGCCAACAAATGGAGTTTCTGGCTATCACTAAGAATCAACTTTTTTTTTTTTTTTAACAAAGAAATAATGTGGTATATGGTCAAAACAAATAAAGAAACCAGCACACGTGCAAAAGGAAGGGTACAATAATAATAATAATAATAATAATAATAATAATAATAATAATAATAATAATAATAATAATAACCAGCACAAAGAATATTTCTTGAAATATGTTTATTTGTACATAGTCACATAACACTCAAAATATTGGGGATACAAAGTAACTTTTCAACTGAGGTGCACAATGAAACAGTAAATAAATGAGAATGAGGCTATGACATTGTTAGCAGTTATAGATGGTTACTATAGAGTGCAGTCTTAGGCCACATATTTTTATATCTACATATAATGAACAGAAATAATGGGGCTTTAACTTAAATTTCATGCAGGTTGGCTGTATGGAACATTATTTGGCCCACCAAGTAGTGTTCTTGAAAATTATTACACATGAAAATATGGGTAAGTGATAAGTAGGAAAACATTAAGGAGAATGATATAGAAATGTAACCACTCAAAAACAGACAAACAGTTTTGACCTTCCTTTCAGTACAAGTTTATACAATTAACGCCATCTTTTTTTTTTGCCACATTATACATAGTGTGAAATATTTTCCTTAGGGTTTAAAAAGGGCAACCTTTCTTTTACAAGAGTTTTCTCAAGCAGAGCCTCTTACAACACAACTATTTTCACATTCAACATCGGTATGAAATTGCCTATGCAAGCGAACCTTCAGTGCTACACCACAATAACATTTGTTCTCGACAAAGAAAGATGGTTCGGCGCGATGATATTCAAGTACATTTGAAAGAGAAATATGACCCCCCCCCCCCATTTTGTAATTCATATAAAAGATGCCAAGAGTCCAGCATCTCAGTTTTCCTGCTTGGTGAAAAAGAAGGAAAATACAAAGCATTTGCACATGATCACAACCATTTTAAAATGGGCTTTTAAATGGGTCCAGCCCCAAAGGATCTGTAACCTGTACAGATAAAACACAAAAGTCGTGTCCACAACCATGCATTAACTGGCTTTTTGGAGGGCTAACATAAGGCTGCTTACAAGAACTAATTAATCTGAACTGTTTCAGGCAGTAGAGGAGTACAATTGGTAATGCTGATTCTAAAGACATGCAGCTGAATCTACTCAGTCCTTTAAGACTGAAGGCATTGCAAATAAGGGGAAAAGAAAATTACAAAGTTTAGTTTACTGCATATAAGAATTACATTGATATTTAAAAATCTTCAAATCTCCTCAAATTCAGCAAATTAATGAATACGAAAACTGGAATACCCCAATGCCACTTCACTTCAGGATACTTCTTATAAATTAGATGCCTTCCTTTTCTTTGCATTAATACATTTTGGTGCAAGATAGTCGAATAGAATTGTACACACACTACATTCATATGTGTGTGTGTGTGTGTGTATATATATTTACATTTACAGAATGCAGGAAGAAATAAAAACATGACTGTGGTCTTTGCATTTAGCAAAAAGGCAGATTGTTTGGCCTCATCTCAAATTTGATGGGTAGAAATTTCTCACAGTAGCACTAAACCTCTGTGACAGTAAAAAAAACAAACAAAAAAAAAAAACAAAGGGGAAAAAAAAAAAAAAGGGTCCTTCAGACTTTACGCTATAGCTCTAACTTCATTAAAATATTGAGCTGTCCAGGACTGGCCCTTTAAATGCTTCAGGTGGTTATGCAGTTGAACAACATTACATATATAGAACTTTGGCTTGAATTAACAGTTTAAAAACAAAAACAAAAAACCAACCAATCAAACAAAAAAAAAATATACAGAAGCTTCTAGTAAGTAGTGAAGTTTTGAATAAATTCTCAAGCACAAGCTAGTCTTCCCATCAGCAGACACACATCCATACAGATAGTACGATTGCACCTCATTTATAATCTTTATATTTTCACAGCTTAAACGTAATGCAAAAACAACAGGCTTTCTCCACAACCACAGAGGTTGGATTACCAGGTAGGTATGAGGAGTCATTGTGGTTCAAACACAAATGCAAAGAAAAATTATCGTGGACGTATACAATACCATTAATTTGGAGGTTAGTTGGTTTGGCTTTAATGGTTGAACCTCAGCATTTGGTCATGCAAAATCAATTCGTTATGGACATAATTCCACAAGGTATATTGTTAATTGGATGCACTTCAGAGCACTTGTTGTTTTAACCAAAAATAAGTGCCACTCCTGATTCTTTTTCCCCTCTCATAAGTTTTATGCACAAAGCTGAAGCTGCTCTGGTGAAATGCATATCTGCAGTTTCTCAAAACAGCTCTGAGATTTTGTACAGGATTTGCCATCGTTACATCTTTTAAAGCATATGAATGGGTTATTTTTATAACCCTTATGAGTAAACTGCAGACAGCACACCTGGCAGATCCTCACCACATCTGTGTACTGGACAAAAGCAATGAGGATATTAGAAGCATCAAAGGGTGTGTTGAAGATATATACAATACAGACATGTAACCACTGTAGAGTGTAATTATAGGGTTAAAGGTAAAACGTATGTCAATGGCTGAACCATTCTCAGAGTTCAAAGCATTTTTAACATTAAACATCCATTTCATCCAGAGTTTATTCCCTTTCTATACAGTGGAATCTATTTAGCACCATTCTTTATTTCTTACAGAACCATATAGCAGTTATCCAACACAATGCAAGTGAGGATAATTGCAGTCAATAAATGAACCTGCCCGGTTATCATTAATGGAAAATAGAGCAAGTGCTCTGAAGGTAAAGTGTTCACTAAACTAGTTTTACTAAGCACCAAATTACCCTCTACTGTTGCATGCAGTACACGTGAGGGAGGACTGTGCATTCAGCCACAAAGTGTCAAGTTCCATTAAGGCTTCATCTCAATCGCTTCTCTTCACCTGTACTGGTCTAAAAAATATGCAGGGGAAATTCTACTTAAGTGTCACACTGAAAAAGAATAAGGAACTTTGATCTGAAGTATGTTTGCTTTTTCCGATGTTGAGTCCCATTATGTTTCTTTGTAGTTGCTTCTCTGTGATCATAATGAAGCAATGAAATTGTGTGATCAGTGAGGGCCACTGTGTAGCCTTTGGACCAGTTGTACAATGTTTCATTTCAGTTAGTGTTCAAAGACTGTCATTTTATGTGTGACAAGGCTAAATATTCCACCTCTAAATTCATACTTAGGGTAAATAATGATAACTGATATAAATAATAAATGATACCTCCTATGCAAACACCAAATTGACTTTAGCTACCACTAATCAATGGTAGCGAAGGAGGTGGAAAGCATAACCAAAAACTTTTGTAGTGATCAAGGGCAATAGCTTCGAAGGGCCAAGTGTTTATGCAAGACTATGGGAAATGTCAACTTGTCTACATTTGCTACAGAAACCATCCATCAGGACACAGACCGACAGACAAAATTTCTACCCTGTTTAGAGTTCCTCAGAGGTTCCATGCATATTTAAAGGCATTTGTACTTGGAGGAAGACATGAGTAATCCGAAGAACGCCCTAAATGTAAAGAACGCTTCCTGTTGACTTCGTTTTTTGTTTTTTCAAAAGAAAAAATTAAATAAAATAAAATAAAATAAAATAAAAAAGAACCATGGTCTCTCCAGGAAAAGAGCAGCAAGAACAAACCACAAAAAAAAAAAAAAATCATCAGTACAAAACTACAGGCAACCATGTACAACCATTCTGGACAAAGATTAGGGTTAGTGCTCTTCTGTATGGATACCAAAAAAGGAGATTGAAACAGAAGACGAATATTTTGGATTGTTTAGTGCTCTGAAGGTCAGTCGGGGGTACATTTTACCCCACTTTGAGGTCTGGCTGCCATGTTTCTACTAGTAAAGATAAACCAGTAGTTTCTGGGCAAGGAGTCCTGTTCTAGCTCGAGCACCTTTCATATGGGCTGAGTCCTACTCCAGCTCAGTTCTGGGCGTGGTGTCGAATGGTGTGGAAGATCCAGTCCATCTTTGTGGTCCATCCGCCATGGTGAGCATCGTTCATCTGCTTCATGAAGTAGTCCAAAGCCTCCTGCTCAGTCTTATCTAGTGCCAGGGTTTTGCGGATGTAGGCAATGTCATCAAATGACTGCAACTCTGGCATCCCGGAGCCCAGCATCATTGAGAACAGATTGATAAAGAGGTTTGCGTGCTGTCGGATAGCCAGGTATGCCTTGTAACACATCTCCTGGAACCTACAGGGGCAGTAGCAAGGACAATCATACTCAATTCAGTTTTTGTACAAGGGCATGCATGGATAAATGTCTGATTATTATGAACAGCCCTTCCAAAATTATTACAAAAAACATATTGCAGGACAAAAAGAAAAACGGAATCCGTGAAAATGGCATGATCACAGCCACCGACCCCTACAGTATACGCTAAATACAAGTTCAGGTGCTGCCACTTATAAATACTCAAATACAGCTAAATGAGTGGTGATGTAGGTGGAACCCAAGAAATATTTGGCAAACACAGTACAATATTTAAAAACAAAAACAAACAAACAAACAAACAAAAAATGTACACCAAAATTTGTTTTAATGCAAAAACAGGAAACATAAAGGGACAAGTGGAAAACTGAAACCATCTGGGAAAACCAATCAGTGTTACTACTCTTATTTTATTTTAAATTGTATTTGCCTATTTTATTCTAAATGCTACTTATCTATTTTATTTCCAATTAAATTTTAACCAAACACTTGGGATGATTATATTTATATCTGAGATGGTTATGGCTGCATCGAGAATAAAATAAAATCTATATTAGCCTTAAATATTCACATCATTAATAAGTGTGCTTGTTTACTGCAGAAGCACCCAAGATATAAATATCACATTGGAAACTGATCTGAACAACAGTTATAGAGATACTGAGATAAGTTTATATAGAACTGTAGAGAAGTTTATGTTCAGTTCATAGTAGAGGTCAACCGATAGTGGATTTTACAGATATTGATAACCAAGTTTGGCGGTACCTGCTGATAACCAATTAATCAAACAATTATTTATCAAATTTATACTGAATGAAAACATAAAACTCAAAGTAAAAAAATAAATAAATTGCTGAACTTTATTAAAAAAAATTTGCAAACTAATTGCAATTACAAAAATAAACTGAACGGAATGTACCATGAAAATGTACTGTAAATTTTACAAATGAAAAATATTAATAAACTTTTTAAATATTAAAGTAAATAAGAGATATACATCCAAACTGAACCAAAAAGTACCACTCCAAATAACAAATAAAAAGAAAGACATCCAAAATGAATAATAATTAAAAAAAACATCAGTGAGTTTTTATATTGCCTCTAGAGGCCACTCTTGGACTGTATGATGACAGCGGACCCTGCAACGCATGCAACCGGGAAAAACTATTGGGGTGGATTTTTGCCAATAACCAATAGTTCCAGCAATCGGTGCAGATTAATAGGCAAAACCGATCAATCGGTCGACCTCTAGTTCATAGCCAATGTTTCTACCCCTCAATCTTCTCAGATATTAGGAATATGGGACCAGGAATATGAGGCCTTTAACACTGGGCTTTTCACAAACAAAAAAATCAAGTTAATCTTAGCATAATTTATGCTGCAGTTACAAACTTATGGGATGCCAGGAATCTAGGAGACAAACAGGAATTTTGGCAGGTAGCTTACACTATTGTCAGGAGGGGGAAAGCCATTCGGAAACTGTTTAACCACACAAAAGGGGCTACTGTTACTCAAACGAGTATGACTGCCAAAAATGGAAGCTGCCAGCCAATTACTTTATCATTAAGATTCCAAAAAAATGTGAACCTCACAAACATACCTCTCAAACTCCCTCGTTTTAGTGCATTCTTGAGTTCCTCCTTTGCTAATCACAATCAAGAAGTCTTGAGTTAAGACAAATGGAACTCGCTCTCTCTTGTAGCCAAACTTCTTCTTTTTATGATCCAGGAAGTGGCCAAAATCTATGTGAAACAGCTAAATAAAAAAAAAAAACACAGAGGCTATTAATACCCATGTATGACAATATGTATAAACATGTATAAACAGGACACTGCCTCTAGAAGCATACCTGTCCATCGTCCTTCACCATGATGTTACTGTTGTGTCGGTCACCAATGCCCAGGATAAAAGTGGCCACACAATAACCAGCACAGGATCGTGTGAACAGGTCAATGGCCATGTCATACCTACAGTAATTGATATACATAGATGTAACTATGCATTAATTAAACAAATGTGCCAGAAAGTTGTTCATTCTCAATGTAAAAGCTCACGTCTCGCCCTTGTTCTTGTCCTTCAGCCACTGGTGCAGGGTGGAGCTGTTGAACTGCAATGCCCCTTTGAGACCTCCTTTACACTGGATTTGCATGATGGTATGAGAACTCCTCACAACTTCAATAAGGCCCACACAGTCTCCGATGGACAGGCAGCCATAGGGAAGCATTCTGTAAATAAATGTCCAAGTAAAAGAACACAAATAATCAGTCACTCAGCAGAGTCATATTTGAATACAGATGAACAAAAGTTTAACTTGGAAATAAAAGTACCTGAGGTCTAACCCCTGGTTCTGCCAGATGTTCTCCATTATTTTAATGATTTGAAGTGTCAGCATATCTTGCCTGAGGTCTAAAAAGAAGTTGGTTTACATTTAAAGCGCACACTCCAGACACATTAACAGAAAGTGTTGGTTAAAAAGGTGACTTACCATCCCCATTCTTAAAGATGATCTCATTGTTCTGGAAGAGAAGCTCTGACATGATATCAGGGTTTTCCCAGTTAAGCCACAGTGGCCTCTTGGCTGATGACATGATTCTGCATTCTTCAAGCCTAGCAGAAAAATAAAATAGGAATCAATAACGGAGAAAAATATTTTGGATGTGTGATATGTCAATATATCCTTGAAAACACTTGAGTTTAACTGGCTCACCGTAGGTTGCCTAACTGGTGGGCTGGATTCAATGGAGAGGTGAAGTTTTGGAGGGCATCCATATAATCCGGCCTCCGCATCTGCTCCACCAGAAACTTCATCTGCACCTAAACATGCATTAAAACAGTCAAATGAAGGGCCATAGACCACTCAAGACAGCTTATGAGAAAAATACAATTGTAACACAAAACAGCATAATTCTGACAGAGAATGTACTCTACCTTCTGAGTCTCATCCTTCTTCTCCTGCTTGAGTATGTCTGTAAGGTTGATGAGTTTCTCCATGGCCTCCACCTGTCTGCCCAAGTGCTTCAGATACATACCGCAGGCACGGCAGTATGACTCCAACAGCAGGCCGAAACGCTGACTCACCGTCTTGTTGTGCATCTCTGACCTGAAACATACACAATGCAGTTAGTTAGTTACATAAAACTTGTGGGCCACTTGAACATACACCTTGCAGAATCTGCAAAATGATAAGTATAAATAAATAAATAAATATATAATTGGGAACATAAAAATCGCATTTAATTTTTTTAATTAAGTACTGCCCTGAGTAAGCTATGTCATATGACAGATGTTTACATATAGTCCAAATGACACAGTAGTTTCTTAATTAAGATTCTTTCCAGCAGTGGCTATATAATGTTGACATCCGTTTTTTTCATACTGAGGACAACTGAGGGACTCGTACACAACAGGGGTGTAAACGCCTGGTACTTGGTGTAAATAGTCATTATTTTGTTTAAAGATCATATTTTTATGATCACTGGGGCAGTGGTGGCTTAGCAGTTAAGGCTCTGGGTTACTGATCGGAAGGTCGGGGGTTCAAGCCCCAGCACTGCTGCAAGCTGCCACTGTTGGGCCCTTGAGCAAGGCCCTTAACCCTCTCTGCTCCAGGGGTGCCATATCATGGCTGACCCTGCATTCGAACCCCAGCTTCCTGACATGCTGGGGTATGCAAAGAAAAAAATTTCACTGTGCATATGTATATGTGACCAATAAAGACTATCATTATTTTTCCCTTTAGTACTGCAGTAAGACAGATCTCAAAATCATATCGTTACTGTTGGAAAGGGGTCAAATATGCAAAAGATGTTGGAAAAGCAAAGAATGTGCAGGACCTGGAGGATTTTTCTGAAGAACAGTGGGCAGTTTAACTGCTCAGGACAAACAAGGGACTCATGAACAACTTTCACAAAACATTTTCTAACCTGGTTCATTTGTGTTAATTCAGTTATTGTTGTGTCTTGTGGATATGTATATGCATGTAAACATCTTATGGCTTATTCAGGGCAGAACTAAATAAAAACCAAAATGTAATTTTTAGGATCCCTCTTTTTTTTGTCTTTTAATTATTAGCATGTCACAGATTCTGCAAGGTGTATGTAAACATATGACCTCAACTGTTTTGGGGTGAAATGCAAAACAACCAGTGTCCAGAAAAAAATATTTAACTTTTGTTTTTTTTTTCCTCCACATTTCTGATATTACTACAGCAAGAAATTAAAATAGTCTGCCCTTAAACCTTAGTCAGTCACAATTACTGTAGATCTTAGAAATTCACAGAAGACACAGTTGTTGCAGGATCTGAACAAATGCGGAATTCACAAACAGCCAACGTTCAAGACTGTAAGAAGAACTCTCTCTTAAATTTGTATGTTCCATCTCATCAGCTCATTATCAAGCTTTTCAATGATCAGAAGCTGGTTCAGATGTGTTACGACCTGCAAGGCAGGGACTTCCTGAATTGAGTTTGGCAGAAAGAATTGGAACAGAGTTGGTATAGGTAATGTGATTACAGATGCAAAGTTCTTCAGACTTCATTTATAAGACATGGCAAACAAATATTTACACAAAATGTAAACATGACATTTCCTCAAGGATCTAAACATCCTTTTGAAAACAAAATCTTTAGTTACAGTGGCCTAAACATACCACTGTGCTTAGAAGTCATCCAACAAAACTTGTCTATGCATAATCAACATCCTGTTCAGGAGGAAGGAGCCTCACTCACTTCAAATGCCAAAAAAAGAAATGTCCAATCCTCTGGTTGGTCAGGGCCCTCTTCAGAAGAAATCGCACCAAGGGGTTATCAAGATACTGCTCATACTTCAAAACCTGTAGGAGACGCACACATCATATACATAAAAAGCCCTTGTGTTGTTTATTGTGCAGCAACAGGAATGGTCAGCATAAATAATGGACTAAATGTTATGACAGCCAAAGACAAAATTATTTAAAATTAATCTAACCTGGACCAACTGAATAAGGTACTGGGAGAGTTTATCATCGGTCAAATATTTCTCAAGGCACCGTACTGCAAATTCTCTTATCATCGGATCTGGATAGTTGCAGTCAAGCAACTCCATGGCTTGTTCTGGTTTTATTGCGGGCCAGTCTTTAAGAAGGCAATACATCTGAGGAAGGGAAAGGATGGGATTTTAAAAGGTTAAAAGTAAGGAAGTCAGTGAGGTTCTTTGTAACAGACACCATACAGCACCTATACATGATATTCCATATCATTACACATGTAAGAGCCTAATTCATGATCAGGATTAAATCCAGACAGGACTAAGCTAACTATAAATGCAGATTTAAATACACCCAAGAGAAATTGAAAACAGATTGACATTGCTCAAAACATTTGAGCACACAATTTAGTAAGTTGTTATGCGAGAGCGTAAAGGCAAACAAAACCCCTAATATATCATACATACAACTAAGAACAAGGAACACATGAATGGGATGCTCAAGCACTATGAGCTGATTTGCATATTATGTATGATACAGCACTTAGATTTTGATAAATCAGAAATACGTGTATAAAATAATAAATCCATGTGACTAAAAACATTCTAGATATAAGACGCATGAAAGAACCAAGTTTAAACCAATATTATACATATCTTAGATAAAGCATACACTTTCATGATGGTCCCTTATTGGATTTTGTACAAATGTCTAAATTAAATTCAAAAGAACTACAGAGTAAAAAAAAAGAAAGAAAGAAAAGAAGCCTTTTTCCTGTTTAAATTATGCATTCCAGTGACATAAAAACTATACATGTTGCCTACAAGTGGCTGAAATACAGGCTTTGCATTAATTGTAAGTAATGGACATGCATATTACTGGACTAGCACAATATTTATAAAAATGTAAATCTTTTTTTTTTTTTTAACACTATAGTTTCCTTAACCTATTCAGGATAATGTTAATATAGTTTATCAACCTGTGCAACTTCATCTCTGGAGTTCCACTTTACAGCAAGGAGAATCTTGGGAAGAATCTCTGGTATATTTTTACAATACTGCCTAAAAAACACAAATGAAAGAGTTTGATGTTTTAGAGACCAGCACTAAAAGATAACATGGTAACAGTACTGTAGAAGATGAGCTGTGGATGATGTGGGAGTACCTGTGTCTCCACAGGAAGTCCTTTTCCTGCTCAGTGATCTCAGAAAGTGGATCTCTGTTTGCTACTTGTCGCAACTGCTCAATATCACCTTCCATTATGTGATGGTCTCGAGCCTGTCTGCTGCTCTGTGGACGAAAAAAGTGGTGCAATAATGTCAATATTTGCACATATTAAAACATGCCCGAGTTGAAAAAACAATTATGAAAGCATCCCATTATTGGTTAAGTACAATACCACACTAAAAGCTATTTAATTACAGTGGGAAATTATTATTGGACCAAGAAATGTTCTTTCACATTCTTAAGAAATGTAATCAAATTAATATTCTTTTGTACAGTGCATTTCTCTCTTGACAAGAAAGGCTTGGTCCCTCCAACTCACCTTTTAGGGTTTCACAACAAATAAATACACATTAGTGGATAGAATGATAGAAATGTTGTTCCAGCACCAAAAAGTTGTATCCAAGAGGCAAAAGAAATTGAATTAATATTCTTAAGGTGAAAATCAGGAAATATGCTGCTATAATTAAGAACATAGGATGCTTATGTAGAAGCTCACCTGTCCAGATTGAAAGTAATTGTATCCCATCTCTCTGGACATGATCTTATTAGCATGATCTTCTATTGTGGTCATATCCGGGAATTTCACAGGACAGCTGAAGTAGTCAAATTCTAATTCCAGACATGGGGTTTCCTAATCAACACAGTATGGAAATTGTGTTTTAAAAAGCTGTAGTCGTTACATACTAAATGTCAAAGTGCAAAAAAAAAAAATATGCAAGCAATGACCATGTCTCATTACGTACAGTGCCCTCCACTAATATTGGCACCCTTGGTAAATATGAGCAAAGAATTGAATATCTGAAGAATTGTCTTTATCGTTTAACCTTTTGATACATTGTTAAAATTGTTTTTACATAAATACTCTGCTCTCATGGATATCAAACAATTGCAAACAAAACAGGTTTATAAAAAAAATTATATCGGTGTGCAATAATTATTGGCACCCCTATGAATTCATATGAGAAAATATATTTGAAGTATATTCCCACTGATATTTAAAACAATTTATAGTATACTTGGGTGACTAGGAACAGGAAATTGTTCAACCATGACTTCCTGTTCCACAGGGGTATAAATATAAGATAACACATAGGCCAACATTCCTTAGTCATTCATAACAATGGGCAAGACCAAGGAATACAGCTGTGATGTGCAGCAAAATGCTGTTGAGCTTCACAAAATGGCAAATGGATATAAGAAAATAGCACAAGCATTGAGAATGCCCATTTCCACCATCAGGCAATAATTAAGAAGCTCCAGTCAACTGGAAATGTAATAAATCAACCTGGACTTGGACGCGTGTCTATATTGTCTCAGTGCAATGCGAAGAGGATACTTCAAGTGACCCTAACCCCAAGTTAGATGTGTCTTGGGGTCAGAAAGTCTCCAAAACTACAACCACCACAAGTTGTTTGGAAGGTTTTAAGGGAAAAAAATCCTCTACTCTCATCCAAAAACAAACTCAAGCATCTTCAGTTTGTCAGACACTACTGGAACTTCAAATTGGGTCGGATGAAACCAATATAGAGCTTTTTGACAAACACCAGAGGTGGTTTTGGAGCACACAGAGAGGTAGCCATATGGAAAAGTACCCCATGCCCACGGTTAAATACAGTAGTGGCTCTTTAATGTTTTGGGGCTGTTTTTCTGCCAGAAGACCTGGACATTTTGTTAGGATATATGGCATCATGGACTATCAAATATAAATAGGTCTGGGCTTAAAATGGGCCGTCGTTGGATCTTCCAGCAGGACAATGATCGAAAACATACATCAAAATCAACACAAAAATGGTTTACTGACCACTAAATCAAGTTTCTGCCATGGCCATCCCAGTCCCCTGACTTGAAACCCATAGAAAACCTATGGATGTCCACCAGAATGGACCTCGAATTTTGAAGGATCTGTAGAGATTCTGTATGGAGGAATGGTCCCAGATCCCTCGTCATGTATCCTTCAAACTCATTCAGCATTATAAGAGAAGACTCTGCTGTTATCTTGGCAAAGGGAGGTAGCACAAAGTATTGACAAAGGATGCCAATAATTGTTGCACACCTATATTTAATAAAAGGTATTTTCTTTTGGATAAACCAATGTTGTGTTTGTAATTGTTTGATGTCCATGAGAGCAGAGTATTTCTGTGAGTTTTTCTAAGGTTCAACAATTAAGTCAATTAATTAAGATAATTAAGTCTTCTTTGCTCATATTTACCAAGTGTGCAAATATTAGTGGAGGGCACTGTACTACCAGACTGCTTAGGGTTCCAATCCCTGTCTCAAATATGGCTGCTTTGAACGGTCACCTTGTTGGGGTTGGAGCCTGTGACACCGATGGGGTTTAGCAGATCCTCTAGGCCGTGTGGCACCGGCCACAGGTTCAGTGCCATTTTCCCAGAGACCAGTGTGTGTGTGTAGTCAAAGAGGTTTACATTTCCCCAAGCCAGCGGACAGTGTTCCTGAGACAAAATGAAAACACCACCTGCTGTTAGCTCACCACTTGTGTGCAATGACAAGATAAAGCATTCTGAAAATGCAATATAATAAAATTAGAAGTTTAAGGCAAGTCAGGTAGTTTTATTGCAAAGCTCAAATTTCTGGATGTTCTCATGACCTTACAGTCTGAGGCTCAAATTCAGATGTGCTAGTCAAACTATTTACTAAACAGCATAATTAATATTAACAGCTCGCTGCCTTGTCTGGCTTTAAATGAAAAGGGTATTGACATGTTGAACTGTGCTGGCACCTCTTTTGCTCCCTTCCTCCCCTTCACAGAGCAGATGGACAGGCAAAGACGAGCAGCTCGGGGAATGTCATGAATGTACATGTCATACATAAGCCACTCATTCCACCTAAGAGAACAGTAAAGATATTAAATCAAACATGCATAACATACTACCAGATAATGTTTGTGTTGTTTTATTTTGATAGTGTGCAAAAACATTTCATTTGTACAATACCTTGGGTTTGAACAGGGCACACGTTGCGTGTTGACATTGTCACATAACTGCTCTCCACCATGGTAGATCCCTGTCCGGACATAAATCTATAACGGAGTACAAACAATTTTAGGATAGCTTTACCATGCAAAGTTCAAGGGCGCTATATACACAAGGACACATGATGCATAAAGTGGATGCTGTTTAATATAAAACTTTAGATGCACCCAATGTTTGGCTAACTTGAATATGTATGGGCCATGATAAAAAAAAATAAATAAAAAAAGCAAAATGATTTGACTAGGCTACACAATGGCACAGTGGGTAGTGTTGTTGTGTCAGAGTTCCAGAGTCTCTAGTTCATTAGTATCTTGCATATTTCTACTAGAGTCTCCGGTTCAACTCCAAAAAAACATCACCACCACATGCTGGTAGGTAGACTCGCTAAGCTAAATTGCTCCTAGGTGTGAATGAGTATGTGCATGGTGTCCTGTAATTGACTGGAGTCTCATCCAGGGTCTATTCCCACCTCAGGGTAGGTTTCCAGATTTACCGTACCAAGTGGTTACAGAAAATGAAGGAATGAATATTTGGACGGCACATTTTATTGTTTACGCTGTTTTTCTATGGTTATTGATAACTCGTTCGGCAACAGCATGATCAGAGAATTTCTCCACCATGTGACGCATAGATTGACTGCAATCCAATTTAAAGAATTCATTAATGATTTTATCTGCTATTATAAAAAAAAACAAAAAAACAAATTAAACAAAAACCATATAAATAACTAGGCCATCTTATCCCAGCGATTTTTGATGTTGGTTTCTGTTTAGTGAGCATGCCTTTTTTCATTCAATTACAGTGCCCAATACACTGACATACCTGAAATACCTAAATTAAACTTAAACATATAATAGTCATGTTATATTCTACTTATCTTAAAACCTAGTTAAATTTTAACCATTATCTGAAATAGTCCTTTTTAGGTACACACCTTATCAATGTCCCGGATGTTTACATTGACGTATGTTGCACAGAGCACACGTATCCTCAGGTTGCTGTTGATGGTCCACAGGGATTTGCTGGAGGCTTCCCCATTCATGTATGGTGTGGCTGTGGAGATGCGGCGCGAATACGAGGGCATGGTGAACGTGTCCATGGGCAACTGAGAGTATAAGCTATCCTTTGACATCAGCATTAAGTTTGGCATTCGGCCCAGCATAATGCAACTCCTCACATACTGAGAGAAACAGAGGGAAAGAAAAATTCATTTATATACACAAACCTATAAAATCAGAAATCTTGTCAGCAGCAAAGCTGTCCAAAACGCATCGTTCCATTTCTACTTGTTTAAACACTACTTTCGGCAGTGTTGTTTGGCAAGAAATATTACTTTTTAAACACAGACTGCACCAACACTTCATTTGTATTCTTTACCCCTCCTACATATGTCCGTACACTCATCACGAACATGAATGTCATGTCAATATTGGGCCTTCAGTAATTTCTTAGAACTGTTCTTTTTCTGGGGCAGAATGATTTGTACAACATACATATTTAATAAAAAAACAAAAACAAGAATTTGGTTCACAAGCTTTAATTTGTTTGGTGTTTTCTGTAATCAACAGAGGGCCAAAATTGTTCATACATTTCAAAAATATACATAGAGCACACCTAATATTTAGTTGACTGTCCCTTAGCAAGTTTCACCTCGAGCAAACGCTTTTGGTTGCCATCCACCAGCTTCTGGCAGAATTCTGCTTGAATATTTGACCACTCTTCTTGGCAGAATTGGTAAAGTTCAATAACGTTTGTTGGTTTCCTGGCCCTGACTCAACTTTTAAGCACAGTCCACAAATTTTCAAGAGGGTTGAGATGAGGACTTTGGGAAGGCCATTCCAAAAGCTTAATGCTAGCTTGCTTTATCCACAACCAGCTTTGATGTGTGTTTGGGGTCATTGTCCTGTTGGAACACCCAATTGTGTCCAAGTTTCCACCATCTGGAACCGTTTTGGAGCTTTCAGCACCACTGAATTAATAATCTGAGTCTTTATATGTATATTTTTGACCCTGTCTGTATAATTTTGGTCCTGTGTTGATCCCCCAAATGAAAATCCCCCAAATGAATTAAAATTTGTGAACCAAATTCTTGTTTTGTTTTATTATTATTAAAGATGTATGTTGTGCTATGATTCTGCACCAGAAAAAGAAAAGTTCAAAGAAATTACTGAAAGCCCAATATTACCATGACATTCATGTCCATGATGAGTGTATTTAAACTTTCCGACTGCAACTGTATGTAAAAATTACAAAGAGACTGCATGAGTAAGAAGTCACTCTAAATTGTGAGGCTGGGGTAAAGGGGAAGCTGATGTATTGTTGTGGCTAATTCTAATACTTTAGCAGAACTGACATCACATCTTCCAGATGCCAGAGGAAAAAGGAAGGAAAAGAAATTCAAATATAGCTGCAAGCATATTTCTGGGGCCAAGCAATACAGAGGCAAAGTGAGGAGATAAGCAAGTATGGTTTCAGTTTGGTCATGATTTTATTCATTCAGAAGTTATAAGCAAAAATGTGCATTTTTTTCATATCTCGTGAACACTAGGTGGCGCTGTTCCACAACTGAGCAGGTACCCTCAGGTTATGATGCTCATGACATACACTAAGTTTGGTCTGAATATCCTAAAGTATTACGGATACAGCATCACATCACCACATTTGTGCATCATTCGAGAATGCTTTGACCAATCAAATTTGAGTTCCATAACTTTTTGCCGGCATGGGCGGTTTCAATTTTGGTGAAAATTGGATGAACGGTTTAGGAGGAGTTCGAAAAGTCAATTTTTTTGTAAATTCAAAATGGCAGACAGCAAGTTCGGCCCACCATGGCCTAACTGGTATGATTGTTCTTGGCCTGAGCCACGAAATCTAGGAAGACCAGTGTCATGACAATGGCCAAAAGTAATCAAAAGCAATGAGCATTTTTTGAACTTGCATAATTTACCATAAGGTGGCGCTGTTCCAGAACAATGCAGCTGTGCTCAAGTCATGATGCCAATGACATCAAACTGGTTTGAATACGCTAATGTACTACAGATATATAGCCTCACATCTGTTTCGGTGTGATCGCAATCGAATTTGTCTGCAAGTTATTTGAGAACTGTTTGGCTGATCAAAAACCTTTTGATAACTTTTTCCCAGCATGGTCTGAAGATGATAATTTTCATGGTCCTGATGACACCTACAATTTTTGTAACAATGTGCCAAGTTGTTCATACAATACAGCGTTTAAGATTAAATTCAAAACGGCTGACCACCAAAATGGCCGACATACGAAAATGTAATATCAAACCTGTGCTCCACTGAATAGGTACAGACTAGTTTCATGATTTTAAGACAACCCATTCATATGTTATAAGCAAAAACGTGCTTTTTTCATATCTCATGACCACTAGATGGCACTGTTCTAAAACTGTACAGGTACCCTCAAGTCATGGTGGCTATGACATGCACCAAGTTAAAACCAAGAGGAAGTTAAAACCATAGGGTCCATCCGAATTGGCATGAGCCAAGGAATCGGGAGGAAAAGATTTTTTTCTAGCACTTATGGGTCAAAAGTTATTAGCATAAACACGAATGCCCATTTGGACAGTTGGTGGCGTTAGAGGGTTTGAGGTAGAGACTCCAAATTTGCTGTAATAACAGTTCAGACTGTCTTCTATCTATGTGCCAAATTTCATAACTTTCCTGCACATGATTCTATAGGCTGCCATAGACTCAAGAGCAGAAGAAGAATAAGAAGAGGAATTGGAACTAGGGCTGCAACAACTAAATCAACAATAATCAATAATTAAAATAATCGACAAGGAATTTCATTATGGAGGAGTTGGGTCTGTGACGTCACAGTGGATAACCCCCATAAGTGACATCACTTCACAATGGTGAAAAATGCATTTCTATGAATAAAACACATCTGAGAAACAGCAGAGGTCACAGAGTGAGCTGATGCAGGAAAAGTGCACGATCCAGGTTTGTCCAGGAGTGTTTTATATCAAGCACTTCAAATAAACTCATAAGCGTATTAACGTGGCTTGTCATGAGAGATGCTGAGACAGATGCATGTGCTGATAATGTGTTCCAGACGCAATAGAAAGGGAATGCAATAACTGACTAAAATATTCATTTTGATCAAATATGTTATTTGATGCTATATTTAGTGATATTTAGAAACAAATGTGTTTTTTTTTTATGAGAGCAGTAACTGTAATGGGGTTATAACATGTAATTGTATATAATTGTAAGAAGTGTCATAGATTTACAGAATAAAGAAACGTTACTGTGTTCAAATGAGTGAATATGTGTGTTACTGCCGAACATACAGCCTCTTACCAGTTAACACTTAGTTTGTGCTTTTGTTTTTCTTTTTTAAATATAGTGATTTCAATTCTGCTTTAAAAGCTTGTGGACAATAAGTAGTGTTTTTTTTTTCAAAATATAATATTAATATTTTAAAAAATTCTTTGCACAATGAATAGCATAACCCACATAAATAAATACATTAAATACCGTTTTCACGGCCTTCAATTTTCACAATGTTTAAAGGACAACATTGGGCAGAATGTGAAACAACATTTTTTCCTCTCTCGAAATAAAGAAAATAAAAACTGGCCTTTTAATCCAACTAATCGATTAATTGACGAAATAATCGACAGATTAATCGATTGTCAAAATAATCATTAGTTGCAGCTCTAATAGGAATACTAAAGGATATAATAGGTGCCAGCGCACCTTGGTGCTTGGCCCCTAAAAATCTCTTAACATAGAAAAACAACATTGTTCTTTCTTAATGAAGGTATTAAAGAAGTAAAGAAGTATGCTGTAAAGAAATGTAAAAGAAGCTACTGATCACGGTAGGAAGCTAATTATGAAAATAAGTTGACGGGTTTTAAGCAGTAGAGAGAAATGTGTTAGAGGGAATTGAAAACATCTTAAATGAGGCGATTCACAATTTTGTACCTTATATTGACTGATAGGGTACTTTTCCAGCAGGTACTCGTCACAGCCACACACTTTGAGGATGTACTTGCCCTGGTATTCCTGCACACACATCTTCAGCTGCTCGGGAGACAACAGCATGCTGCGCGTCTTTTTCCTGATGGCTTCTGCGATCACCTGCTCAGGGACACAGTCGTGGTTGATCTTCAACGTGTACTTCTGCTTGTCATTGTTGGGCGACACAATAACCCAAATGACCACGATAATCTGACCTGGATTCAAAAGTTAAAGAAAAAATAATCATAAATACGATGGAACTTTAACTTCATCAATGAATGTTAAGGGAATACTCCCACAAAATACCCTATTTCATCTGTACCCAGTACATGATTGGCGACCTTATGTCTCACACGGGACAAAGAGGATTAAGTGTGTGTGTGTGCTGTACAAGATTACCATGGATAATAATTTCAACGTCTCCTTGTACTGAAAAAGCAACCCATCACTCAAAACTCACTTACAATGGGAATCTAGGGCCAATTGGTGAAATATTTTCAATACATTGAAAATGCACGACTATACTCAACAAACCCACACAGATCACAACTAAGGAAATGTTTTCCCCCCATTTCTGAACCAGATTTAGGTGACTTTCCACTTCTGTTTGCCACTTTTCGGACACACTAAGTAGCCACTGAGGATACTACTACGTGAAATTGAATGCACGTGTCAATGCTTAATTAGTCAAAGCAGAAAGTATTCCTCACCTCATGGGATTAACATCACTAACACGTCTCCACCCACAATCTCCATATCATGTAAGGGTTTTGTCACTATAAACTGTCATTTTTCATGACTGGCAAGCAAATATTTATTATTTTATTTGCAGGAAAAATGCTTAGAATACTGAAGTATATGGAATAGTGTACTCCCATGTTAAACAGAATGGTTTTACATAGAAAACAAAACACACTATTATTATCTTAGATATTAAAGAAATATTCAAATGTAAATTTACTTTCACTGTCCCTGTTCCTAGCAAAGAAATGCACTGTGCTAAATACTGTTGCTTCATTCCATGCATGTGCTCAAAATACTAATCATGCATACTGTAAAGACAGAGAATTTCAAATTGAAATGAACAATCTGTTTACTCAATTTGAGTTTGAAAAAGAAAAGAAAAAACAACACAAATAACATGACATCACACCCAATGTTATGGGTAACACTCATCCCTCCTACCTTTGTCTAATTTGCCAAAAATGTGCTTTGGAAGCTCTGGTGAAGACTCCACGTTGGGAGGGTAAACATATAACGCACGACTATGCGGCCCATTGGCATCTCTGAGTTCTACTGAGTCTTTGCAGACATTTAGTATATTTCGCCTGAAGTCCTGCACTTCAGGATCCTTCACTAGATCAAACTCGCACACCGGCATGCCAATTGCAAAACCTGAAAAACAGAACAAGCGGAGAGTTCTTGTAAAAAAAAAAAAAAATGCTGTTGAATGTTTGTTTTTTTCTATGGGTTGGTTAGTAACCAAAAATAGTTAAGGTTAATTTGAAATGGGTGGGTACAGGCACCAAAACAAACATTTGTTATGTCTGAACAGTGTGCAACATACAAGAAGACTATATGAACATCTTAGTCATTGCTTCCCCTTTTACCATATTACTTTCATTAAACAAGTACATACTTTATACCTTTTATTACAGGTGAGAATTTTATATTTGCATTTGAAATGTTGTACGCATTTTATGGGTGTGCTACTGGAGAACAATAATTTCATTGTATTCAAAACACATTCTGTAAACCTATGAATGTCAATTTAATCTCAACCTCAGATGCTCCGCTCACCGGCCAGGCCAGCGCTTTCATTCTTAAGTTGAAACTCCTGTATAACAAATATAATTATTACCTAGAAGGGAGAAAGAAAAAAAGCTCCTACCAATTTCCCGGTTGAGAATTTTCTCCTCTCTGTTGCCCACAGGTTCGATGACTTTTAAGAAAGGCTGGAAAAGCCTAAGGTCACAGAGTCTCCTGGTCTCGTCGTAAAACTCTTCCCGCTCGGCTTCCTGTGTTACACTGACGAAGATGTATGAGGCTTCCTCTTGCAACAGGTGATGGAGCGGGAACTTTCGTGCTTCCTTAAACAGTTCATGCTTGATGGTGATAAGTGTGGCCTCACGGAGGCACTCCAGGGTCAGGATCATGCCATTGGGCAGCAGACAGTCCACCAAAATCCTGGGGGGCATCAAATGGATGCCCCATAATTCTCCAGATGATGGCCTGGGAGGCATGTTCCCTAGTTCTCACAATCGTCCAATCTCAAATAATACACTTTAAATTATTCAACTTCTTTATCCCCTGAGGAAAGAAGACAGTTGCACATTTATACATGTCTTCAGTGATCTGGTGCTTGTTTTATATACTTCATGTATGTTTTATCGCATTTACTACATTAAGTTTCCACACAGATTTTGGGCTTGCTGCATTCGCTCATTCAGAAGTAATTTGATCAGTGCAGGTAAACATTATATAACATAAGGATCTTCAACAGTTTTCCAACAAGGAGTTCCATTTTGGAGCAATATAAATGATCAGGGTCATAAGGGGGGGGTTACATAATAAAATACAAATTAAGCAAGAGGAAACGGTGTCCTAGATACCAGCAGCAGTGTATTCATCACTACCACCGCAAAACCTGATAAACAACAGCAAAAGACAGTCAAACAAGTTCATCATTCAATGTTCAAATCCACTATGTCTTCTTGAGAAAGAAAAAAAAACTATTACACAATAATGACTATTTTTTCCAAAAGAGAAGGAATGGTTTTGATGTCACTGAAACTGATGGATATATAATTTCAATAAAATATATAATTTCTGTACGTCAGATCATGGTCTGAAATTTAAACTATAAAAACCTAGAAGCCCAAGAACACCTGTTCAAGCCAGACCCGTCCAGACCAAACACAGGAAGTTCTGAATGTAAACCACAACCGTAGACTAAAGTAGTTCTCACACTGGGCACGTTTGCTGTGGTCCGAATCCGAGTGTGATTATTCCCTGCTCCCCCCGCAGGATTCTATCGAGCCCTGGTGCATTTTCATTCATCTTATGTCATCACAAATGCACATAGAACACACAATACAACTCACTATATTTTTCGTTTTTTTAAATTATTTTGGTGCTATTATGTGCAGCAGTAGACCTCTTCTGTGCCCCACAACATTCCCCTACCACTCATGGTGCACGTGTTGTGGAAACTAATGATGCAGTCATCGGCTAAAACATGCGGAGGTTACTTTACTTCCAGAACAAGTGCGGACCCGAGTACGAGTTGTGTTCACATTCACTGGAATCGCAGCACAGACCCAGTGCAACTGAACTCAGACCACCTCCTACAAGTAGCCTCGGGATCTGTATCGCCGCATCCTTCCTGGTCCGCATGACAGCAATGTTTCATGCAAACCGTGCTCTGTTTCAGACTAAACTGCCAGTGTGAAAGCCCCCGAAGGATATACTGTATGAACCCAAACATCACTAATCAGAAACCAAAACTGACATTTCTAATGTCCTGAACTGGATCAGTCCTCAGAATACCAGTAAACAAAATGGAAGAAAAAAAAATTAACCAAAACATAATATGCTGACCCACAAACGCTCAAATTTAGCCTACATCTAACAAGGATGTTACATTTTTTTTTTATCATATTAGTCCATTTCCATTTTATATTAAAGGCCAAGTCATCCTTTGTAGCATGCTCAAGCCTAAAACTCTGACCTTGACCTAACCACAACCCAAGATTGACTGACAAACATTCTAGATGTTAGCCTTCAACTTCACATGAACCATCAGATACGATCAGGTGCAGACAGTTATTTCAAGCTTTAATGAGAACCTGTGATTACGCAACTCACTACTTATTAAAGAAAACAGGGTGGAACAACAGTAGATTGAGAAACAGCAAAATCCCACTCTGTTTATGACTGAGTCATCAACTTCCTAGTCACAGTCTTAGTGGATACCTCACTGAATGCTCTCTCAATAACAAAACAGTCATCCAACAGCTTACAGGAAGAAGGTACTATCTGACTCACTCTGCAATTAAAAGAATGCAACACTCAGTGATAGGGAAGATATTGCTCCTCAGCTTGGAGCCAAGAATATTTGGCACTTCGCAGAGAAAAGCTTTTTCACTTCTGTAATGACATCAGCCAATTAGTCCATCAGAAACAAGTGTATATCCTACTGTGATAAACTACTGTAGGAGCAGAAGTCACACTATGCCGAGAAAAGTATATTACACCACTCAGAATTATTCTATTCCGAGTTTGAGGAAACCAAAGTGTGTGTAACTTTTGCAGCTCATTTGAGCAACAGGATATGTGAAAACTGGGAGGATGTCCTGGGTGCAATAATATTAGGGATGGGCGATATCTTATTGTCTGCGATACACCGGTAAAAATTCTTCCCAAAATAAGAATTCGTCTTCCCACGATCATAACGATAAAGCCTAGTCGATGACGTATGTGTGTGCGCGACGGTCTACGACCCATTCGCAGCTTACTTGCAGAGCGGAAACAAGTATGGCGGAAGGCGGCCGTGAACCTGAGGAGGAGTTTATCGCTAATCAAGGAGCTATCTCCACAATCTGGAACTGGTTTGGTTACAGAAAAATCAGTTTTACATTTTGATCAATGTTTGTGTTTCTGAGGCTCTCAAGACTGCACACAGCTGTCACTTGTAGCTAAAAACAGTGCTGAACGGTACTATATTAATATCGTCACTGATATCGTTATCACAGTAAATACCGAGGTATAGTTTTAAGTCCATATCGCCCGTCCCTAACTAATATCTACTGCAAGACGATCAAACATGTTTGAACCAGCGTGTGTATGTTCTCTGTAATATAGACAAAAGTGCATTAGAGTGACAGGAAATGATCCTTACCATAGAGCAGTTTTAGGGAAACCTAAAAACAGCGATCCTCATGTTGGGAACATCCGCGAACCTCTCCCAATAATTCACTCCTGTAGTTCAAGTGTAGTACTCTGTAACAGAGGGAAGAAACACCATCGTACAGTAATAAAACAAGCTGCCTTTAAATAAGTAAACATCAGACAGAAGGTTTTCTCACGTTGTGTGCTAATTTAGGACTACTACTATCACTAAAACAAAGACAGTACCACCATAAACAGCTAGATGAGCAGGAAAACAAACATGTACTACTACGTTGGACACCAACACCCACAACAAAACAAAACACAACACACTCGCTGTTCATGACACTTTCGAAATTTATGAAAACTGTCCGCTGATGGGATTAGTTCCCTGACCGTTCAAATCTTAAACCTGTACCAGCTATCAGGAATGACTTTTACACCCTTTTATAAATGTATTTTGCTAGCACCACTGCCTTCAGGATTTATCTTGCCAGCTAGCTAAACGAAATTAGCTAAGCGAACCGGCTGACCAAATAAAGTCCGGCGTCAAGAAAAAGAAGGAAAGACACTAAAGCCATTACCAATCGTTGTATTTGTCGGTGAACGACTTGCTTTTCGTCCTCTCTATACGTCATGTTCATTGGGGCGAAAATAAACAAAGCGTGTTTGTTCGCCTACCGCCCGTAATTAGGTAAGTTAGCTAGCTCAATAACTAACCAGACGCCGAAGCGCGAGCCTCGGCGAAGAAAGCTAGCACGCTAATTAGAATGGGAGTGTCCTTCTGAAATATTAAGCACGCTTGAAATGAACTAAACTTCGACTGTGATACGCGTTTATTCTGATTAGACAGTGAACCCAACAGTCATTTAAAAGTTGTATTATTTTTTTCAACGTCAGTATGACTGTCCCATCTTATTTGCTGTTGGGAGATGCGGTAGTAAGCATAACGCAGCCCGTTGGCTAAACCATAAGCACATATTAGCCACCAAGCTATCCAGCTAGCTAGCCAGAGGTTCCAGATTGTGATTACTTCGTGAACAATTTCGGAACTGGTAAATGTTTAGTGGTCTAAATATTTCCTCGTCCCTTAAGCCCTAGCAGTAGACTGTGGCTTTAAAAACAAACAAACAAACAAACAAAAAAACAACAACAAATAAATAAAATAATAAACCACACCCGTGGTCGTGGTTATGAACGAGCTAAGGCACCGTTATTCTGAGTAATCCGCTCTCGGCGTTCCCACCTCTGGTCTTAGGCGCTACTCCAACACGCAGGCGTTGCTCGGGCCTACCCGTCCCGGCCCGATAGGCGCAAGCTCTCCATAGCAACGACAGACAGCTAATCTCGTTTGTCTTCTTACAGTAGAAACCGCGCATTACTATACACGGACCAAGTAAATAGTCTCCGCTACATGGTCGTTTAATCCAACATTGAAGAAACTACTGTCATGGATAGCGCGTAGACGTTACTTCCTATGAATAAGAACGAGAACCGATGAAGCGCGGTGTAGCAGGTCGCTTGATAGAGACGCTAGCCGCGGCAGTGTGAGCGAGGAGATGTGCGAGTTGTGATAGGTTCAGCGAGAATGTTTGGATTTCTCACAGGAAACTTCCGTGAACTCTGCTGTTCTCACCACCGACTGCAGGAGAAAGATAACACGACCGCATACTGCTGTGATGTAATGCGACATAATTAAACGGCACTTTAACTATTCACTACAAATTACTCCACTGTTTATAGCAATGTGATAAATAGTATAAGAAGCGCAAAGTTTAAGCAGATTTTGGTGATCTCGTGTGTGGACATGCTTCCATTTCAACCCAGTAACGAGTCCGTAGGGGGATTGTCATACACTCAAAATCCATCTTGTAAAACCTTTCCCCCTTTGCTTTTTTATTTTTATTTTGATTTTTTTTTTATGTGCATTTAACATACAGCAATAACCTGACAGAGTGACAAACCTGGAAGGTTACACCAGTTATTAGAGTACATTTCAATTTGGAGTTGAAACGCGTGTGCAAACTGTGGATCCGATTTAAATTAGCTTGTTAATTGATAGTAAAAAAACAAAACAAAAACAAAACCTAAATAAATAAAACAATGTGCAGCCAAGAACAGATTGCTTAGATTGTATTCATCCTTAATGATGATGATGATGATGATATTAATAGTAATAATAATAATAATAGAAGTAGCAGTCATCATCATCATCATCATCAACAGTGCAACTTTCTGTAACTAAGAATTATTTATTTGTTTGTTTCACGCTTTAGTTCATTCATGACTCTCATAATTACTGGCTTATTACACTGAAGCAATTGTCAGAATTGTTAATCACATTTTTCGACTTCTTTTCTCCGTAGGAAATGGACTGTACCAAATCCAAACAAAGGGGAGGTTTCTGTTCAACACTGCGCCCTCTTCCAAACTAAGCGATGTGCTTTTGGATGTGTTTTAAAGGTCGCGTTTCACCAATACAAAATACGGTATAAATGTATAATGCGACCGGAAGAGTGATGTTTTCCTAGCGCACTACCTTCCAGTCCCTCTTGATCGTTCCCCCCTCCATCTTTCCTACAGGATCAAGGCCCGTGTGGCTGGAAGAAGTTCGGCTGCGAGCTTTGAAGGATGCGACGAAGATGGCGATGAACGGTGGGGAAGAGGATGCGTTATATGAGAGTGCGGACTACTGCGATATCTATAACCTCCCGCATGTACCTTATGGGAACAGCAGCGGGTATTTCTCTCGGATACAAGGTACAGTAGTCTCTAGCGCTCCTTCGTTAATAATGCGCTGCTGCTGCCCTTAAACCGATGATGCACTGCATCATTTAGAGGTGCAGTACTGAAAATGCAAGATTTTCTCAGAAGTTTAAAAAAAAACAAAAACATACACACACTACTGTTAATTTGCATGTCGTGTAAACAAAAATGGCTTTCATTATTACAGCCTAGAGTATCTGTAACTGCAGTTGTGGGCTGATGTTTTTTTTTTTTTTTTTTTTTTTTTTTTTTTTTTTTTTAAATCATCATAGGCTATATCTGTGACTGGTGAATGCAGGAATAACATGATGCAGTTCTCCTACTGTGTGCTCTTCTTCTCATGTTTGTACTATTTGAACTGCACTTTTCCTTCAATAAATCAACTCCAGATTATTAGCTGTCTTCAGTAGGGAACACACTGATTTGTGAACACTAAATTGAGCTCAAGTATAATTGCAATATGTTATTTCGACCATATCGTTCAACCCTACTTTGCAGATCAGGATGAATATTGTAACCATGACAGGTTCATGTTCCTATTGACATCACAATCGTAGTATAATAACATGATCAGGGTTGTTGTTAGTGTGGTGGTATAGGGGTTCACAAAGATTCAAGTGGGATGTCTGAATGTACTTAATGTATCCAAAGTGCAATATGAAATTTAGAGGGTTTGGGTCCCATGCACAAGATTTGGGCCAAGAATTCCTATCTGAACAATTTTACTCAAAGTTACACTCGCACCCACCAAGTTACATGTATCTGACTCTGCTGCAGAGATCATTCCTAATGTGGCAGAATTAGATAAAAGTTTCAGTTTTTATTTCCATAGATTTTAGATGTTGTTACACATAGGACTGCAGACTGTTGCAGTAATGGTGTTGTCACTGTCATAAATAGATCATACACCTAGATCATGCGGCTTTCCTTGCCTTTTTGAAAGCAGTTCCTCAGGCAATCGGTCACAGCAAAATTTCTGAATGGATGGGATCTGTTTGTGTTGCCATAATACTGGTTGTTGTCCGAAACACAAACTGGAAACAAATATCTTTCAAATGTTCTGTAAGACAAGCTCCAGTGTCAGGTGCGTTCTACCTTTACCTTCTCATGTACTCATGGCCCTTGCATTATAGATGCTTAAGGGTATGGCCTTTCACTGAATTAAAGATTTTTCACCACCTCCCTTATTAGTGTTGTAGCAGCTGTAGTTTTTGTATGTCTGTAATTGAAAGTCATTTCTGCAACCTGGCTTGCTACAACCTGGAAAAAAATGTAGAGTCTGACCTTGAACCATGCCCGCATACGTCCTCTTTGGGCCTTTTTCTGGGTTTGTATTCTCAGATGACTACGAGAGATCACGTTTGGCCTCCAACATCACAGAGTAGAAGAACAGGAATCACTTCAGCATAGTTCATGTATTGTTCCTTTTAGCAGAAAGCTTAAATCAATACCAGAAATGGTCTTCCAGAGTCTTGGTAATTCAGAATCATATGGGGATTTTCAGTTGACCTAATCGAATGTCTTTTTCCTTTACATTTTTTAAGTCTTTTGTTACATTTACTCCTGACATCAAGCTCTTTTGGCACTGACACATTCTCTGTCCATTGGACTAGAAGCAAATAGTGCTTTACACTCTGATGCTATTTTAGTCTACTCAATCACTGTTGTCAGGAGTCCATTGGAACTGATACAGTTGATACATGGGACAGCAATAGTGTAGCAGCTGACCCTCCACCCTCCACCCCCACTTTCCCCAAACACGCGACTGTATATTTTGTGGAACAGCATGGACTACAACCAAAGACTGAACTATTGCATGAAGCAGGCATGAGTAGCTGTGATCATATCTGCAAGGAGAGATGCAGAAAAGATTCACAGTTGGGTAACTGGAGGGCTGAATATGGAAGCCTAATTGCTTACTTAATTGTCAGGACCGTTGCAGTTCAGTATGCTTTTGTAGGCAAGGCCCTTTTTCTGCACTTGGTTGCATTCAGCAGAGTCCAAGACTCTGAGTCTACTATCAAGAGGTGTTTTCATTTTATTACAATAATAATAATAATAATAATAATAGTAGTAGTAGTAGTAGTAGTAGTAGTAGTAGTATGCAAAGTAGCTGCAAAGTTGTTTCAGTCCTGTCTAATTATATCAGAATGCATTAAAACTACTCAAATTTAGAAATGAAGAAAACTAAGAAAGATTAAGAAAAAGTATTCTTATGAAAATGAAACATATATGACTTTTTTTTTTTTTTTATTTGAACACCGTACCTTTCATTTATGTGTTTGTTTAACAACCCATGTCTGACTCCGTTATTATGGTCTTCTACACATTTGGCAAAATCACAAATCACTAAAATAATAATAGTGCTGTCTGACAAATAGAATTTGACAAACATGTCATTAGTTCATCCTAACTTATAAAAACATGGTGGAGTCTGGAAGTCAGGACAAAATATCATTAAAAGAATGTGAAGGCCAGTAATATTTTTCCTTTGCTGGCATGGTGGTACAGAGGGTAGCTGTGTTGTCTCACAGCTCCAGGGTTCCCAGTTTGATCCTGAGCTAGTGTTACTATCTGTGTGAGTTTCCCATGTTATCCCCGTGTCCGTGTGGGCTTCCTCTGTGCTCTCCAGTTTTCACCAACCTCAAAAAAACATACCAGAAGGTGGATTGGCTACGCTAAATTGCCCATCAGGTGTGAATGAGTGTGTGATGCCTTCTGCCTAGTCACCCCGGGATATGCTCCAGATTCACCGCAACTCTGACCAGGATAAAGCAATGAATGAACAAATGATGGAATTTCTACCTTGAAAACCAGTCTTGACTTGAATATTCCCTTTCAGGTCCAGAATGTGTTCTGAAGCCTCCTCTAAACCTAATGGATCAGCAGCCGCCTCATCCCTTTCAGCATGTATCTCCTGCCCAAACGCTTGGCCCAGCACCTGTTCTGATGCCACCAGACCCTCTCGCATTCTCCCTTTGCAGTCCCCTCTCAGCCAAACCTCCCCTTCACCTCCAGCTGTTCCCAAACCCTGCCGTCACAGCACCCCCTGGCTCTAGCCCCATGCCGCCTGAGAGCGAGTTCCAGGCAACTGGCAGCGATCAGGACATTGCACTAGAGGAGCTGTGTAGACCTCTCTACTGCAAATTGTGCAACGTCACACTCAACTCATCCCAGCAGGCGCAGGCACATTATCAGGTAAAAATCACATACTGATATGGCTGAAATCAATGTGAAATATATAGCAATGTTAAAAAGTCCCTTATTCTTAAATTGTAATCTTCATGTTGTGTTCAATACAGGATTGTTGGGTCTATGCAGGATTCGGCATTGAAATCCACATCCCATAATACTATGTGACTTACAAACATGGCCGCAGACTCTTAACTCACAGGTTGCGTCCAAATTCGCGTACTGTGACAGTGCCTACTGCATTCGATTCAGCACCTACTTCTCGGCCGTTGATACAGTATGTACTGATCAGTATAAGTGGTAGCATGAATACAATCCAGATGTATTACACGGCGCAGATTCTGACAGCTTCTCCGCGCCCATCCCGTTGCAGTGTCCACAGTGTCCAGTGGTTCCATACTGCAGATTTGGGGCGGGAGCAGTAGGTGATCTGAATATTTTTCGCCTACTGGTTTCTGAATACTGAGAATTCGGACATTCTACTCCTCTGGCATACTGTTTTTCGCCTACTGTGTAGTAGGGTAGTCGGGATATTCTGACGCAAATTCACTTGATTACTGATCACAGTCACCTGGACTCAATTACACACTCACACAATATAAGGACTCTTGTTTCCACTCACTAACTGCGAAGTGTATGTTCAGTCTGTCTTTACCTGTTGTTACCAAGCCTTACACTCTGTCATATTCTACCCGGTTTATGACCTTGTTTCTTGTTTTCTGGTTCCATGATTGTAGTCATTGCCTTTTTCAAGTTGTTTGCTGTTCACTGCGTATGATTTTTCCTGTCAATTTGGACTTGTTGTTAAGCTTGTCTAATAAAGCTGTCTTACCCTGCACTTGCATCCGCATCTGCTGTTGTGACATGGATCTCCCACTGACCCAGGTCATCGCTTTTGATTTAAAAGCAATACAGTTATATACAACTGTAAAACAGTCATCATCTCTGTTAATAGCAATATAAATAATATTAATGTGAACACACAAAACCCATACTCATGCTAGGGGACCCTCCTGATGGTATGTGGGAGTGTAAATAAGAGATGAAGTGAATACAACAAACTAAAATCAGCTTTTTGTTTCATATCTCTATTGCCTATTCTGCTATTTTTCATCACTTTTATTGCACTTTTTTGTTTGAGAACATGATCAAGTTTCATTTTAGGGAAAACATTTTTTTACATGTTATTTTGACCCAAAATGAACAACAAAAGGGCTGATATGAAGGCGAATCAAGTGTTTTTTATTTGATCTTAAGGTGTTTTCATTACTTTTTCCCCCTTTGAGCTATATAAGGAATAAAACACTTTGAGACATGCTGTTATAGGAAAATCCTCAGTGATGGGGTGGTGTGTTGCTGATATCCCAAAGTTGATTCTTTTTTTCAGCATATCCCAAAGTCTTTCATTCCTCTTATATCACAGCATTTTTTTCAGCAACAACATATTTCATTAATAAAAGAATAACACTTAAAAAAAAAACAGTTGACAATTACATTTAATGTTGTGGAACACCCACAAAAGGAGTTATTGCTTAAATTATAACAGCTATAAATAGTCATTTTTCTCATCAGATTTGAGAATTCAACAGCGCTATGGTGTAAGAAACTAGTAACAAAACTGATACTATGTGGACTACATTCTTCATGACAGATGCTTTTGTTTTGGTGCAGGGAAAAAATCACAGCAAGAAGCTGAGGAATTTTTATGCTGGCAGTCAACAACCACCTCCCATACGAATACCTGAGGAAGTAGAGCCAGTTTCACAGCAGTCCCTCTCCACGCCACCTACAGAGATTGGCACTGCAGTAGGCAAACCGGTAAACATCCACCCACATATATCCTTTTCCCCCTGCATATTCAACACTAACACCTGCTTTTCATTCATTTAGCTGAGCCCTCTACAGTTCTGAGTATATAACACACGATTGCTGTATAAGTCATTAAATAAAAACTATACATAAAGGTATTTTTAGTGTTTTGAATGAATATATATATATATATATATATATATATATATATATATATATATATATATATATATATATTACATACATACACACACACACACACACACACACATATATATGTGTGTGTGTGTGTGTGTATATATTTATATATATATATATATATATATATATATGTATATATGTATGTATGTATGTATGTATGTAGGTCCCCCTTGTGTCACCAAAACAGTTCTTTACGTTCGAAGCATAGACTCCACAAGACCTCTGAAGGTGTGCTGTGGTATCTGGCACCAAGAAGTTAGTAGCAGATCATTTAAGTCCTGTAAGTTGTAAGGTGCGACCTCCATGGATCAGACTTCTTTGTCCAGCACATCCCACAGATGCTCGATCAGATTGAGATCTGGGGAATTTGGAAGCCAAAACAACACCTTGAACTCTTTTTCATGTTACTCAAACCATTCCTGAACAATTTCTGCAGTGTGGCAGGGCGCATTATCCTGCTGAAAGGTGGTAGGTGTCAAAGTAACGTCCACATGAATGCCAGGACCCAAGAGTTCTCAGAAGATTACCCAGAGCATCACATTGCCTTTGCCAGCATGCCCTTTTCCCATAGTACATTCTGGTTCTGATTCTCAAAAGCCCATTGTAAGTGCTTTTGGTGGTGGCTATGCAGTCCCATACACAGCAAGCTGCAATGTGCTGTGTGTTCTGACACCTTTCATATATATATATATATATATATATATATATATATATATATATATATATATATATACATACACACACACAGTGCCCTCCAATAATATTGGCACCCTTGGTAAATATGAGCAAAGAAGGATGTGAAAAATTGTGTTTATTGTATTGTTTATCTATTTGATACTTTGTTAAGAAAATTCACTAAAATACTCCACTCTCATGGATATCAAACAATTGCAAGCACGACACAGGTTTATCAAAACAATATCTTTGTTAAAATATTTGTGAACATTTATTGGCACCCATATGAATTCCTGTGAGAAAAATATGTTTGAAGTATATTCCCATTGATATTTTACATTTATTTTTAGTACATCTGGGTGACTAGGAACAGGAAATTGCTCAACCATGACTTCCTGGGTAAGACCAAGGGTAAGACCAAGCTGTGATGTGTGGCAAAAGGTTGTTGAGCTTCAGAAAATGGCAAGTGGTTATAAGAAATAGCACAGGCATTGAAAATGCCCATTTCCACCATCAGGACAATAATTAATAAGTTCCAGTCAACTGGAAATGTTATGAATCAACCTGGACGTGTGTCTATATTGTCTCAATGCACTGTGAAGAGAATGGTTCGAGTGGGCAAAAAGTCTCCAAGGATCACAGCTGGAGAATTGCAGAAGTTAGTTAGTCTTGAGGTCAGAAAGTCTCCAAAACTACAATCCGAAGTCACCTACATCACCACAAGTTGTTTGGAAGGGTTTCAAGAAAAAATCCTCTACTCTCATCCAAAAACAAATTCAAGCGTATTCAGTTTGCCAGACACTACTGGAACTTCAAATGGGATCGGGTTCAATGGTCAGATGAAACCAAAATAGAGCTTTTTGGCAATAAACACCAGAGGTGGTTATGACACACACAGAGAGGTAGCCATATGGAAAAGTACCTCATGCCCACGGTTAAATATGGTAGTGGCTCGTTTATGTTTTTGGGGCTGTTTTTCTGCCAGAGGACCTGGACATTTTGTTAGGATACATGGCATCATGGACTCTATCAAATATAACGATCCAAAAAATACATTAAAAATCAAAACAAAAGTGGTTTACTGACCACAAAATCATGGTCCTGCCATGGCCATCCCAGTCCATTGACTTGAAATCCATCTCAAACTTGTGGGGAAGAGGAGAGTCCACCAGCGTGGACCTTGAAATTTGAAGGATCTAGAGACATTCTATATGGAGGAATAGTCTCAGATCCCTTGCCATGCATTCTCCAACCTCATCAGGCATTATAGGAGAAGACTCAGAGCTGTTATCTTGGCAAAGGGAGGTAGCACAAAGTATTGACTAAAAGGGTGCCAAAAATGATTGCATACCTATATTTAACAATATTTCATTTTGGATAAACCTGTGTTTTGTTTGCAATATTTTGATATCCATGAGAGCAAAGTAATTGTGAATATTTTCTAACAAAAGATTAAAAGGTTAACAATAAAGACAAATTTTCACAGACTTCTTTGTTCATATTTACCAAGGGTGCCAGTATTAGTGGAGGGCACTATGTGTGTGCATGCGGGCGTGTGTGTGTGTATGTGTGTGTGTGTATATATATATATATATATATATATATATATATATATATATATATATATATATATATATATTTATAAAAAAAAATTTAAAAATCAATTTGAAATATACTGCATTCTGTACACTCAGATGGAAAATAGGTACAGTTTTAATTGCACATTGATCATGTGGTGTCACTCTGTAAGCCTTTGTTCAGTGAAACCAGCACGATAGTAATCAGAGCCAATCTCGCGTTGCTTCTCCCCCACTGCAGGCGTCCTTTATCGGCCCCAGCAGGGTCATCCTGGCCACAGAGAATGACTACTGCAAGCTGTGTGATGCCTCCTTCAGCTCCCCCGCTGTAGCCCATGCTCATTACCAGGGCAAGAACCATGCCAAACGTGTACGGCTTGTCGAGGCCCAGCACAACGCCAGCTCCTTGTGAGTCAATATACCAATAAACATAAAAAGAAAAAAAAACAGTAAGCATTAAGAATGACCCAATGACCCAATGATGCTGTTCTTAGTTTGGGACCAAGTTTTAAACAATTCCACTACTGTGTTAAGTTGAAGATTCAGAGGAGGCTACAATTTTTTGTGGTTAAGATGTCTATTTAAATACTAATAATAGTAATAAGAAGAATAATGAATGAACTATAATTATTATTTTATCTAGCACCTTTATGACGTTTAATTTGGATGAAAATTGAGTTACAGCTCCATGGCACCTGGTTTGACCCTGAACTCGGGTTTATGTAGAATTTCACACCCAACTCTCCTAAAGCATGCTATTAGGATTGGCTACACTAAATTGCTCCAAGGCATGAATGAGTGTGTGAAAGTGCATATGGTATGTTGGACTGACGTCCCATTCGGAGTGTACTCCTACCTCACTGACCGGATCAAATTCAGTTACTGAACATTGAAAATGTAATATGATCAAATTCTGAATTAGCCCAGAAGGGCATTTTTAGCACAAGCCCATTGTACTGTAGTGACACTGAAGTGAAAGATAAAGTTTATACCTATAAGATTTGCATAGCAGATGTTTGTTTTCCATTTGGCTTTATCTTCTGCCTGGTTTTGTCTTGATAACTGGGGAGCTTGTTGAAATGTCTGAGAGGTTAGAGTGGGATAAGTCTGATAACTAGCACAGGACACTGCGTCCTGCTGTTCTGTTGAAGATTTGATTAGCCCAGTGAGCCTAGACTAGCTTGGTTGTTGCCGTTGTTATGGGGTTAAAAAATAATCATGTATTCTTTTCACATTTAAACAGTCAAAAGTCAGTTACTTTAGTTGTGTATTGCCATGGTCCTTATGAGCAAGCTCACTTCATGAAACCTCATAATGTTAGCTCATGTGTTATGCCCACAATGTTTTTGAGAATTATGTATTATTTTTGCAGGGATGCAGCAGACCTCACACAGAGGCGTTCCAGGAAAGAAGGGAAT
Source organism: Ictalurus punctatus (assembly GCF_001660625.3). Taxonomy (NCBI): domain Eukaryota; kingdom Metazoa; phylum Chordata; class Actinopteri; order Siluriformes; family Ictaluridae; genus Ictalurus; species Ictalurus punctatus. Next base: position 10,009,291 of record NC_030425.2, read on the forward strand.
GAGTACAAACTAAAGAACCGCAGGACCCACATGAACACTGCTATTCCAGGTACATTCAAGGGCACAGGGGCTTCACATGTTAAAATATAATATATAACAATATTTGAAATGTAGCAATTTCTATCGGTGCTTCTACCAATATATGATGTGTATGATAGATATGTCCAGCATGTAACAGCAATGCGCTTCAGTAATAAAAATAAAAAGGACCACACACTCAGAAGCATTTTGATTGCTCAGAACTACCATCCAAGGTTTCCTGTGAGATCGTTTGTACTACTATGTCAGTGGTTAAACTTCTAAACTCAGTAATATAATACATACATCTTGAATTTATTGTGATTATATTTTGTATTCCTCAAAAATCTTATATATACACTATTTATATAATTTAAATACATAAGCTAATGTGGCTTCTTTAGATAGCAGTCCATCTGTGACCATCACATGTCACATGCTTTCACTGATGCATGAAGATTGGATTTAGTTTCTGGCCTGTGGTCAAGGCGGTGACGTTAAATGCTACATTTCTGAGCTGTGTTTTGGCAGCCGTATCTTTTTCAGCAGCTGGCTGCAGAGTTCAGTGATAGCTGGCTGTCCTGTGGGTACCCTGCTATACTCGCTAAACACAGTGCCAGGCCTTTGGTGTTTGCAAACCGATCTTTCAGCTCACGTCAGTCTGCCCTTTAGAGTGTCGCCCGCATGGTGGCAGGTCCCAGTCATACGCACTTGCCCTCACTGACCCTTCCAAATACACTGTCCTCTCCCATACACACACATACACATTTGCAGAATCCACATTGCACTCGGATGAATCACATGGCACAGGGTGCTTTGGGTTAGTAATATTTTGAAAATACTGTTCCAAAAATAGTGAGGCATAAATTCCATCTTAAAATAGTGTGGTTTAGTCCCTCACCCATTGTATATAACTCTCATCTGCAGTGGTATTAATTACTGTAGTTTATCTAGTCAGGCTGTGGTTAAAGAATGCATGATTGCTCATTGACTACGTTTACACGGACAGCCGTAATCTAATTATTGACCTTACTCCGAGTAAGATAATAATGTGATTAAGGTGTTTACATGAGTCGCTTTTAGAATACTCCTTTCATGTACCCGTTTTATACGTTATAGAACATAATTACGTTAAGGAAACACGTCATTATGTCACCGCGCTACGCCGTCCGATGTCCCTCCAGAATTTCACGTATCAACATACAGTTCGTCTTCGTTATGGTACCGTATACAGTTTTGGGTGTTTTTATTTAAAAAATTTTACGAACGCTTTAAGTGCAGTTAATTATTTGTCATTCTGTACGTGCAAATAGACAACTGCTTGAAGCCGTGGGCTGCGTCCCAAACCGCATACTTACCGTCTATATAGTAGCTGAGATACATGTATTTTTCCCCACTACAGGCCTATAGTAGGCAAGTGTGCGGTTTGGGATGCAGCCGTACTCTCTTGTTCGCCATAAAATGTTGAGCACTGCCGTAGTGATCGTGTCTTGTCACAAAATGCGGCGAAAACTCTTACACGACGTTAATAATGTGATTAAGGTGTTTACATGTCTGTAATACACGTCGATAATGAGACTAAAACAGGAATACTCCACGTCTTAATTCGATTAGTGTTTACTTCGAGTATGACCTTAATCGGATTAAGGTAATTTAAAATTGCTGTTTACATGGTAGTATCTTAATCACAGAATTGTCTTAATTGGGTTAATAGTGGATTATTGTTGTCCATGTAAACGCACTGACTAAAGAAGCAGTACTTGCTGTTAGAAATACACTATATGTCCAAAAGTATGTGGATTCCTGACCATCACACCCAAATGTGGACCTTCCCCAAACTGTTGCCACAAAGTTGGAAGTAAACAGTTGTTGTCTAGATTGTCTTTGTATGCTGTAGATTTATGATTCCCCTTCACTGGAACTAAAACCTGTTTGGGGCCCAAACTGATTCCAGCTTGACAATACCCCTTTGCACATAACAAGGTCCATAAAGACATGATGCCCCAAGGTTGCAGTAGAAGAACTTGAGTGTGTTGTACAGAACCCTGACCTCAACCCCACTGAACCCCTTTGGAATGAACTGGAACGCCGACTGCACCCCAGGCCTCCTCACCCAACATCGGTGCCTGACTTCACTAATGCTCTTGTGGCTTAATAGTCAAATCCCGACATCCACACTCTAAAATCTAGTGGAAAACCTTCCCAGAAGAGTGGAGGTTATTATTAACAACAAAGGGGGACTAAATCTGAAATTGGATGTTCAACAAGCACATGGGTTGATGGTCAGCTATCCACAAACGTTTGACCATGTAGTGTCATTTTTACAAAGTAGTAAAATTATCTAGATTTGGTGAAAAGAAGGTGTTGTTTTTCCTTTCCAGTGCCACCCTGGGCTTGCTGACTGGTTTTAGGGTGCCAGTGTCTATAAACATGCTTTGAGAGAACTATAAAATGCAATTATTGTAATGATGTAATGATTGATCATGTTTCCACCCATAGAACTCCTGTTCACTGGATGTTTTTTGTTTTTCACACCATTCTGTGTAAACTCTAGAGACTGGAGCTCAGCAGTTTCTGAAATACTCAAACCAGCCTCTCTGGCACCTTCAACCATGCCAAGTCATTGAGATAAAATTTTTCCCTATTCAAATGTTTGATGTAGACATTAGCTGCACAAACGAGCAGATGTACAGGTGGATGATGAGAGTATATACTCGTCTTGTTCTCCAAGTATCTTTACCTTATAAATTTTCTTGGATGTCAGTTTCAGGGCCATATTACAACCCACGGCCAAGGCAGAGAATCCCACGTGACTTGGCCATGTGTGTGACGCCAAGCGGGCAGTTCTATTGCTCCATGTGCGACTCGGGTGCGAGCGACGAGGCTGACTTCCGACTGCACCTGGAGAGCAAACAGCACAAGAGTAAAGTGTCTGAGCAGCGCTACCGCAGCGAAATGGAGAATCTAGGCTACACCTAGGAGGCTGTCCAAGAGAGAAAGAAAACCGGAATCATCCATGTAATTCTCCAAGTGCCCCTATTGGCTTTGTTACAGAAAAGTTAACCCGAGAACCAGTCTTACATACTTTGCATGGAATGTTTTAATTCAGTGATATTGGAATGAAAAGAAAACTACCTCTTGCAGAATTACAAGTCATTTTTATGTCAGATTGTGCAGCTTTGGATACATTTATGGGAGCACCCTGTTTTATGGTACTTGAGAAACTGGTCCCTGAGAGGAATGTTTTTTCCTCCCATGCTGGGATGATGGAGAAAGATGGCAGCTTTGGTAAAGGTCATCAGGATCATAATGACTTCTATCAGTATTACAGTTCTAGTACTGGATCAGCTTATGAGGACTTCCAATCCAAGTGGGTCTCTGCAGGTTCTGGTTGAGTTTCTTTTATATTTATGATCCAGTCTCTTCTTTCTAATGTACATATTGTTTATTGTGCAATGAATGCCTCAAAAAGGAAAGGGATCAATCAGAAAAAGTCAGAGGCAAACCTCATTGCTACAGACAGCCTTGGGTTCACTGTGTTATTACAGGAGTACGCCGAGTGTAGAGACCCAGACTGCCATCAGAAGGTTAGTGTCACAACTGGGTTCATGTTAGCTTCTTCAGAACCTGTTGAATGTACTGTCACCGCGATGACAATAACTTTCCTTGCCGGATTTGCACAAGTGTCTCTAGATTTACTCTAAAAAGTATTTACATATTTATTTATGTATTACAAATTTTAAGTATTTAAGTATTTACAGCCACAAAGAGTGTATATTATTGTGTTTGGTTTATCTTTTGGCAAAACTAGTGCAAATAATGTTTCAGTATAGCAGCCATGCACATCATGATCCCCTTAGCTACAACCAAAAAAGTTGGGACACTGTGTAAAATGTACATTTTATATGTTTTCTGTGTTCTAATGTGAATAACATATGGGTTTATGAGACTTGCAAATAATTTCATTCTGTTTTTATTTAAATTTTACACCACATCCCAACTTTTTTGGAATTGGGGTTGTATTTCCATGACATGTTTTCCCTTCTCAAACTACAGCAAACCCAAAGTGTAGCTATTTTTAAAAAGGTGCCTTTGGGTCAGTCCCGCTGTGCACCACTACCTCACTCTTCTTAGAGTGGAAAGATTAGCCACCTGCCAAGGCATTCAGTGTAATATACTGACAAATCCTAAAAAAAATATTTGTATGTATTTGTAGACAAGGAATTTCTGTGGAACGTTATTACTCATTTTAAAATGACAGTGCGTGTACAAGGCAAGTAAAGTGACAAATGATCATATATACAGGAAGAAAGTCAATTATGGAAAACTTCAAGCGAAAACTCCACCAAGAAACATGCATTAAATAAGTTTATATTGAAATATTTGTTATGCGTTTTTTTTTTCAACCTATTTGTTTAACAGCCAAGTTTAGCTGTTAGCTCCTTAAAACAGAAAAGCAGATGCTTCTTATCACATTCACTATTTTCCAGGGATGTTCAGTGTCATATTTTGAGAAATTCAACATAGAAATAATGGAGACAGCAAATGAATGCAATGCAACGGCAGGTGAGACAGCTGGACAGTCTAGAGGATTAAAGCACTGCTCTTTGAGTGTAGCTGAAAGGAGTGCTAAAGCCCACTTGGCACCACTATCAGCAGGTAGTTGAACAGCATTGTGGCTAATGGAGGAAACTGTTAATAAAAATTTAAAAAAGACTAACATGTTGATGAAGTCTAAAAAAAAAAAATTATTATTTAGATGCCATTTAAGATAATGGTAATGTTAATTATAAAGATGAATATGCAGTTGTTCAGGGTGGATCTTTCCTTTGAAGGCTTGTACTTGATATTAAGCACTGTAATTGAATTCTGTGATGAGCTGTGTGCATAAATACTTGTTTACATTTACAGAGAATTTCAGGCATTTAATCAAGGGCATTGCAATACTACACACTGTAAGAATGCCTCTTCTTTATACCACTCCAGCCATTCAATTCCTGTTTTCATCATTCCTGAATTCAGCCATGTTTAAACCATTAATAATCTGTATAATTACTGTAGAAACTCCTCTTTGGTTTTGTTTAGAGGTAAATATGGATAATATTTTGAAATTATATAAGCATGACAATATTGTTCCTCATATGCACAAAGGTATTGCTAGCTTGGGCCTCAGGCTTTTTTGGCTTAAAGCCATGAACTTATTTCTGCTTGCTGCACTAATATCATTGTACGAGTACAAACGTTTTCATGTTCAATGTTGAAAATGGCTCAGTTGTGAGCCTCTGAGATGAAGCACATATCTGTTGGTGATGCTGATGCTCACTGTGCAGATTTCATGTGTTTTCACCTCTTTTCACTTATTTATACACTCTGGTTGTTGTGTTGTCAACACAGCAAGGTTGAATGCTCTCCCAGGTATTATTGCTCATGGACTGTTAAGGCTGCACAGTGTTGCTCATAAAAACCCCATAAGGGTGACCTGGAGAGGTCATTATATATTTTTCCATGACGCCATGATAAAGGAACAGTTCACCATTCTTCACTGACCAACTTCAATGCACAGCAATAATCTCTGGTGTTGACTGAATGCCTTGAATGAACAAACAAACCCCATAGAAGTGAATTCAACACTGTAGGTGTTCATTTTGCTCTGTTGGTTTAAATATGTATGCTAAATGAGGCAGAACAGCTTTCAGGCATGCAGTGCCTCAGATCTGAGAGATTCTAAGCAAGCACTATGTTGTTTGCTAGAGTTGCTGGACAGGCCAGGCGTTTCCTGTGTGGAGCAGGAAAACAGGAAGCAGTGACCCCCACATATAAACCGGCTTTCCCCAAGGACACTGTCCTCACACCGACTCATCTCACTTCTCCCAGCCAAAACCAACACTAACTTCCAGAATGGCCTTGCTAGTCATTTTTATCTGAAACTCTGTGACTGAAGGCTTTCCCTCTTTATTTTGTGGAGATGCTGATGAATCAAAATAAGATAGTGCCTTCTGAAACAACACTTTCATTTCTTGAATTCCTGTGGGACTTTTCCAGAAAGATGTTTTGGGTCCTGTCCATTCATGGTGCAATATGTGGCAATATTTGATTTTTTTTTTTTCCTTTATGAAATTATAATAATATAAAACATACTCCAGGATCACAAATGTACTGTGTGTTTGGAGAAGAAAAAAGGAATATAACCTTACTGAAGAGACTGCTGGGACAGTTATTTTCACTGCATTGAAATGCATATGTATAAACAAAATGTTTCAGTAAATAAGAATTACTTTAGCAATTTTGCACTCATTTTTACAAGTGTGAATATAAAATAAGTCATAATGCTAATCCACTTGTCCAAGCATTAAAAAGACATTCCCGGAGTTTAACCTGTGTCCCAGTGTAATAATGTCATTACGATCTTGCCTTGAGATTCCACGCAGGCCATATTCAATAGTCAGCACTGTACAAGAGGAAGTCAGCTGAATGACATGTGTGACTGTCGGTTTATCAATGTTTGAACTGAGTGAATCCTGCATGCTACAGCAGAGGAAGTAATCATGCTAATGTGCCAATCTAATATCTAATCTGAACTTCTCACAGAGCACATTGTTCAGATTCTGTATTGCTCTATGTTTTACTTCTTCAGATTTTATCTTATTGGCTTCCTCTAGCAAATTATTTTTTTATTTTTTTAAACTGAAGTTTACATTTAACAGACATACTTTTATATGGCAAAAACTTAGCTCCTTATCTCAAGTTGTCTTTCTACAAAGTTAGCCACCACGAAAGTTAAAACATTTCCACATAGTTTTGGGTAACTGTGTTATAGGCAGAAAAATACAAAGCATAAAATGCTGCCACACACATGCATACAGCTGGGGTCATCTGCAGCCCAAAATGTTGCACAAGCATTGTGTTTGAGGCATTGTGTCAACTGCTTTCAAGTATATACAATGAAATTAAGTTTATTCCTGTTCCTAAAAACAAGCTATTTTTTTATCAATATCAATGGAAAGGTAAATTTGAATGATTTGAAAACACTAGCACTCCACCCACCCCCCGGGGGGCTACTTCCAATTTTACTAACAGCTCACCTAGGGTTATTTTTTGGAAACTAACAAAAATATGGTCCCCATTGTTCTTATTTACATGTGTTTTTCTCATTCCATATGCTGTTCTCAACCTCAGCCTTTTTCAGTAGTGAAATTTCACTCCAACCCTCACACAAATCATACATTCCAACAAGTTATATGTCCTCCAGAGTGGAGTATAGAACAGGCTGACCAATGTTTCTAGCTTTAGTATTCAGTTGTTAGTTGGAATGAGCAAAATTAATGACCTTAATGACTTTAAACATGGCATAACAGTTGGCCAGGTGTGCCAATATTAGTATCTCCCAAATGACACTCATCCAGGTCTTTCATGCTCTAATAACTATTTCAAGCAAATTACGATTAGTGATCTCCAATCCTGTACACAAAAACAGCTGTGTGGATCAGATATGTCACAAGAAAACGGAAAGAATTGGGCAAGCAAACAGACGAAGTATTGCCTTCCGCAAAGTAACCAGCATTGCGGTTGACCCCATGTACTTCTCACACAAACTCTTCACCCTCCTGCTGTTTGTCAAAAGGTACCAATACATTCGGGCCCTCAAGGCCAGACTGTGTAACAGTTTCTTCCCCCAAGCCATCAGACTCCTCAATACCCAGAGACTGGACTGACATCAATCAAGACACACACACACACACACACACACACAGACACGCAACTGAACACCATTCCACTACCTCTGCAATTTTTGCACATTTCTTTCTTAAATTGCTGATAAAACACCGTAACCAAAATACTGTATTGATCACCTGCATATTTGCTGCTAATTAGTATGTTATGTTTACATTTACAACATTTATTATTGTATTGTAATATCTCTTTGCACCTTATTCCATTCAAGAACTGTGTATTGGTCAGTGCTGCACTGTCCTTTACTGTGCATGTTGTCCTATTTCGTAATTGTTGTACTGTCTTGCACTGTTGCACACATTTGCACATGTGCACTTTATGTAGTCCTGTGTATGTCTTTGTAGTCTTATTTGGTTCTGTGTAGTCACATGTAGCTCTGTGTTGTTTTATGTAGCACCATAGTCCTGGAGGAATGTTGTTTCATTTCACTCTGTACTGTACCAGCTGTATATGGTTAAATGACAATAAAGACACTTGATCTTGAACTTTAACGAGTCACAAGCAGGCAATTCAAATCCGTAGGTCATGTTGAGTGCCAGTGCTATCAGTGCAGAACAACAAAAACTGTCTCCAATTTGGCACAGAACCATAGAAGAGTAAAAAAAAAAAAAAAAAAAGGCCTGGTTGGACAAATACAGGTTCCTTTTTCATTATACTGATTGAAAAATAGAAAGAGGAATGCTTTCCTAGTATGCAGTAGGGCTACTTATACCTGTTGGAGAATATCTGTGTAACAGCATGGCATTAACCTTACTGCGCAATGCATTTAGCATCTTTTAGTATCTGCAAATGGGTGAATTTATATTGTTTTGAAGTCTGAAGTAAGTTTTACTGTGTAGGTGTGCCTAAATTTCTGATAATCAGATTGCATATGAAAACTTTTTGCATCCAAGCATTCATTTTATTTAAAAAAAAAAAAAAAAAAAAAAACCCTAATCTTAAGTGTAATTAGATTACAGAGTGGCATAATATAAACATTAAAAGGAATCAAATAAATGCTATTTTATTTAAAAAGTATAAAATATAAACATATAAAACTAATAAAAATTGCATTCCAAAATTCCATAATCAGCAGTTATGGTTGGTAATCAAATGGACCTCAGAGCAGCTGAAGAGTTTTCCCGTAGGCATGATCACCCTTCTCTTGAAGAAGCCATGCTAGTTTAACTTCTTTCTGAGTGATACTGTGTACAAGTGAACATTGAACATAGCTACGATACACTATATGGCCAAAAGTTTGTGGACACTTGACCATAACACTCATTTTGGCTAGTTGAACATCCTATTCCAAATTTATTTCCACTTTGCTGTAATAATAACCTCCCCTCTACTGGGAAGGCTTTATGCTATATTTTGGAATGTGGTTGTGGGGATTTATGGGATTTTCATCCACACAATCGTTACTGAGGTCTGGTATTGATGTCGGGCATGAAGGCCTGGTGTGCAGTGAATGTTGCAATTCATCCCAAAAATGTTCAGTGGGGTTGAGATCAGGCTCTGTGCAGGCCAGTCGAGTGCTTCCACTCCAACCGTGGCAAACCATGTCTTCATGGAGCTCGCTTTTTGTACAGGCACATTGTCATACTGGAACAAGTTTGGGCCCCTTAGTTCCAGTGAAGGGAAATTTTAAACCTACAGCATACAACGACATCCAACAGTTATGTGCTTCGAACTTTGTGGCAACAGTTTGGACAATAGTTGTGGCAAAGATGGTCAGATGTCCACAAACATTCATCCATATAGTGTATAAATGTTTGAATTTATGCGAGAATATATGATGGAAGTGTTTATGGAGGCATTGCTAAGTTTGTAATGTTGTTGACCAGATCATCTTACTAGTTGTAGTTAGGTTAGCCAATGACACTTTTACTGTAGGCTTTGTCAGTAATCAGTGAGAATCAAGGACAAAAAAAGAGAATCCAAAATACTTCACTCAATAAAATCAAATTTTCAGAGCATTTTATGGAGATTAGAACGGAGCTTAGAAATTAGCAATTTGCGTAGTACACATTCATCACAGTGTACCTCAGTAAAATTGTGATCCTGGTTATGATAACACATTTAATATGAAAAGTCTTCAACCTGTGGTGCAGTTCAGATCATCTGTCCCATACAATCATTTAAGAACATTTCTGTAATAAACAATAAATGTACAGCTCAAAATTCTGGGGAATCCTTAGGAAGGAAATGCAACCAAATGGGACACAGGACCAATAGTAACAGCAGAGGGAGCTAGATCATTACAGAGACGCATTCAACTGTGAGTACTCCACTGCCAATAGAGATAGAAATACTACTGCAAAACGACACTGTTATCCATTTTGTACTGTGAGATTAAAGGAGTTCAGGCGCTTGCATATCATATGGGAGTGTTTGCGGTGAACATTTATTAACCTATATTGCTAAATGGAGATAAGAGCCAGTGAAGAATTGAAGAAGAACAAGGAAAAATTGGTTCAGTTCAAATTTTCTAAGTGAGGACATTCTAAGTGCATTTTCTTAAAAGAATGTCTACTATGTGAGTCGATGTTAAAAGCTTGATCTGCATCTTATTCGAGCCATCATTCATTTCCCTTGAGCCAGTAGTTCAAGTGTTTATTGTCAGCTGTGTGTGTGTGTGTGTGTGTGTGTGTGTGTGTGTGTGTGTGTGTGTGTGTGTGTGTGTAGAACACATGATTTACAGCACTGAATCATTTCTACTGTTTGTGGAATGTTGTGCTCACATCACTGCGTACTGATGCCATAGGGCACCATTCCACACTCCTCCTTTTGCAACCCATTATATTTGGGAGTAAATATGTGGCACAATTTCCATACCAACAACTGATGTCATTCTTTCTGACCTCTAAGCTCCCTTGACCAGGTCACCAATGAACAGATTGCATATTGCTAGAGCCAAGAAACAAACCCATTAAACCCTAGGATACTATCTGTACACCAGGAAACTAAATGGTATCCTTCTAAATTGATGTTGGATTATTTGTGCTGCTAAGGGGTATATATAACCTGTTTGCAGGGATTTTTTGGTGTTGCTATACAACAGTGTAATGATTTACAGCAATGTTTGTCATGCTTCAGTTGACCAAAACCATAAAACTGTGTCTGGTGAACACTTATTTAACCCTTTATATGACTGTAATTATTGGGACTTTGTAATGTAAAAGAACTTAATCCTTTTGTTTTAATTACTGTTGGTGGGGGCAGGAGTGATTTATTTGGAAAAAGAGACCATATGTGTGGAGGTCTGGGAAAACCTGTCAGATGTTGTTGGTTGTTGTCAATTCTGGCAAACAGGCAACAAAATGCGAAAAATCAGGTTTTTCCCAAAACTTGGGTTTAATACACCATGAATATATTCCATCAACATGATCTGGAAATTTTTATTTACTTTTTTAACTTTACTTTTTCGTATTTACTCTTTATTTTAACATTGCCTATAGGCAAGTTTAACAAGCATGCTAGTGAAGACAGTGTGTGTATTTAATGTGTGATTTCCTCAACCTGTTGGATATTTATGTGCCAGTTCAGTTTGTAATCAGATAATGGTTTTCAAAATGTCCGTGATGCTAGAAGTTGGAATGGAATTTTTAAATACAATTTTCTGTTTTATCACTTTTGGTAACCAGATTTAAAAATGTTATAACCAGAGATGCACCGATGTATCGGCCAATAATCGATATCGGCCGAGAAAGGCAATTTTTCACGCTATCGGCCATCGGCCGACAGTTTAGAAACATCCGATGATCTGGGCCGATTATATCCTGTCAATCAAAAGAGGGCGGGAAAACACATGGAATTCATGCTGTGTGTAAAGATGATGTCTCTAGTGTGGAATGACGACAAAACTGCGGTTTGTAATCTCTGCACTGCTAAAATTTTACACCGGAAGTGAGCAGCAGTGAAATGTTTCATCGTCGAGTCTATACATTTTTTTTGCCACACTGCTTGACCTGCTCGCGCTCAATTAAAGTGCCAGTACACCGTTGAAAGATTTAAATGAAGATGGCAGGGAAGCAACCCCAAACCATAACATTTCCACCATCGTGCTTCACAGTTGGTATGAGGTGCTTCTCCTGAAAAGCTGTCTTTGGTCTGCGCCAGACATGTCTGCTGTTACTGTGGCCAAACAACTCTATCTTTGATTTGTCTGTCTAGAGCACATTATTGCAAAAGGTCTAGTCTTTGCCTAAATGCCCATCTGCAAACTGTCGTCTTGCAAAGGCTTTTTCCTGGCACGCCTCCCATGCAGGTCAAATTTGTGCAATGTCTTTCTCATTGTAGAAGCACGCACTTTCACACCAACAGTTGCAAGACTTACTATCAGATCCTTTAATGAAATTTTGGGGTTCTTGGAGATTTCTTTTTGCATCAGATGGTCTGCTCTTGTGCTGAATTTGCTGGAATGGACAGTCCTGGACGAATTGGCAGTCGTTTCAAATCTGCACCATTTGTAGACGATTTTCCTTACCATAGAATGATGTATTTCAAATAATTTGGAGATCTTTTTAAATCCCTTGCCAGACTCTTAGGCATCCACAACCTTTTTTTTTCTGAAGGCCTCACAGAACTCTTTAGATCTTGGCATGATGACACCACACACCTCAATAACAAAGGGAACACCAGAAAGTAGATATGAGAGAGGTAGGAAATAAGACCGGTTCCACCTGCACTCCTTAAGCAGTTTCTAATCACTGGCACCCGATCTTAAACACCTGATTCTAATTTTATGGATTAGAAGGTGTGCTAAATATAGGGATGTACTTACTTTTTCCATGTGACTAATATGATTTTTGTTCATTTAAATTATGGAAATTACTACACAGTGTCAGTTTTATGTGTCATTTGATAGAGTGTATAACCTTTATTAATAGGCAATGTTTCAAAGAGGATCAAATGTTGCTTGCTCAAATGTTGTCCAAATATGTAAAAAAAATATATATATATATATATATTTTCACATGACTGTATATAGTAGATTTCAAAATTTCACCATATGAAGGGTTTCTCGAGGCCACATACTTTTACAAAAATTGCCATTTCACCTTACATCTATGGAACACAGACAGTTGCTGTTGTTTATACCATTATATTACCAATTTTCCCTGTCAAAGTCATTCTTATATCAATGTACCTCATTTACAAATGTTACTATATACCAAGTGGAGCATTTGTACAAAAAATGAAACTACATACAATATGTGGTCACTCATCATTTTCATCAGTAAGTGATTTAAGTCTGTATAACATCAGCATGATCTCCATGCATCTGAAGGACCATTGTGTGTCTATTTTTGTAACTTTATTTAATTAACACATAAAGAAGATATATTGGGAAATTAAAGACCATTTTACTTATTATTTCGTTGTATGAATTGTATTGCTATGCAGAATACTTGCATGAATGAGACTTTTACTTCTATGAAGTGAATAGAGTGATAAATGGGTAAGATGCTTCTTCCTGTACTATTCTTCCCTTCCATGCAGATGTCCTTGTGTAAGAACTGCTGCAGCTGCACAGAAAGGCCATGTGTGTGCGGAAGTGTGTCAGGCCCAGGCTACGTTCCGTTACCAAGGGAACGGGAGGAAGTGAGGGGCTTCCTATTCACTGAGAGAATGTACTGTCTGCTGTCTCCTGAAGTAAGTGCATGTAAATACCCTGTATTAGCTCGCACGTTCAGTATACTTAAGTACTCTTAAGCTAACCTTGTAAGGTGCTCTATTGTTCTTGATATTGATACATTTTGTGAATCCTTGTTTCAATTATAATATATGCTTCTTAGGTAGCATTAACACATTGGATCACAAGACAGTGGTGCATTGTTTGTGCATACACTATAATATAAGCAATGTAATCAATTTTAAATGATTTATTTGTAAATAAATAATATCTAAACACTTCAAATATTCACTATCTATAGTGATGTTGGGTAGTTATAGGAAAATAATGAACAATGGGGTGATGTGATACGGCCCATCGGGGGGTGGATCGGAAGGGGACGTAAATTGTTTTCAAGAAAAAAAAAACACAGACAGGGCATCATTTGGGTCCTCTATGTATTTTATTGATTTTGAAATAGAATGTGCATTAATGAAAAACCCTGCATTCCCTCTTCCTCTGTATTTTCTTTTTACTGGGCAGAGGCGGAGCTTAGCCTGCCTTTTATCTAGCTGTCAGTGCAGACCAGTGTTGCCAACTTAGTGACTTTTCAGACCCCTTTAGCGACTTTTTTTTTTTTTTGCGAAAAAGCGCCTAACGACAAATCTACCGACTTTTTGGACAAACCTTAGCAACCATTCAAATGTCGCCAGTACTGTCCTGCAAGCACGAGGTCTTGCTTTCTCTCTCTGCGTCTGCTCTGTTCAGTGAAGGGCTGAGAGCCGGTGATTTAACAATGTCATGGATAACAAGACGCGCCCTTTGTCCATCATTTTACATCATTCTTATGCAAATGTTTTTAGAACACAAGACGAATATAATGCAACATGTTTTACATGTAAAATAGTCCACGTTATTACAGCCTAGTTCTCTTGTTCAAAGTAGTTCTAGTGTTCAGAAACATTTTTGATGACTCATGTTCCATAACTGTCTGTTATATAGTTTTATAAAAGTCATAAAAGTTATTTTTAAAAATCAAAAAAGTTATGAAAAGTAATTTAAAAAAATCTATCTATCTCTCTCTCTCTCTATCTGTCTGTCTGTCTGTCTGTCTGTCTATCTAACTATCTAACTATCTATCAAAACAGATGATAGATTAGGTTATATATCATTATACATGGTCTCCTCTAATATGGGGGGGGGGGGGTTAGTGTGCCACATGATAGGGGAGGTTTGGGGGGCTTTAGTTACAAAAGGTTGAGAACCTCTGACCTAGAGGAAACCCTTGCATCCGCAGACAGAACATGCAATATTGCATTTGAGCAAAATCAAAACATCATCAGTGGAAGTCACATGACTTTACTGTATATTTGTATTGATTTTGTTGTTGGAATAGAGGTGAGTTTTATAGTATTCTGTACTATAACCTGATTTAAACCAGGATGTTTGCTCCATTTGGAATAATTTTAGTATCTTGTTATTGAAAAGGCACCCTGTCCAGGGTGTACCCCGCCTTTTGCCCGATGCTCCCTGGGATAGGCTCCAGGTTTCCCCGTGACCCTGAAAAGGATAAAGAGGTATAGAAGGTGGATGGATGGATGGATGGTTATTGAAAAGATCTGGAAGAAACAAGCTTTATTTGCCGTAATTACTTTGTCATAAATTGTGATAAAAAGCTACGTAATTATCCTTAGAAAAAATTCATTCTGACATAGGCCTAGTCATCAGGAAGCTGGTAAGACACACAGTGGTTATGTGAAGATCCATCATTTTGCAGACCATCAACTGGAGATGAGGACTGATAGTGTGTCATTGAAAATGGGCTCAAAAGAAAACGAGAGGGGAGTGAGAGCGAGTTACAAAATCATCATATGATTCACTCCTACACTTCCCTTGGCAAGTTTCCCCATCTCAGTGAGCAGCACTTATCTTCTGTCAGTAGCAGTTTCTTTGGAATTTGCCACATCAACTTCTAATAACATGTCATCCAGCTGTGGTCTTCTTTTCCTTTTTTTTTTTTTTTTTTTTAAAGCTGCAGTACCAAACTTCTTTAGTTAAAAACGAACAAAAATCAATTTTTTCGCAAGTACATAAAAAAATCAGTCTTCAAAACTGTCTCCTTACCTTACCCTGATTCGCAACGGTAAACTTATAATAATGATTTATAATTTGAGCTGTTGGGTCGGATTTCACAGGAAAATGTCAGTTTGACACCATTCGTCTTTATGTGGTTACGTCACGTCCATAAACAGAAAGAATAAGAGCAAGCTACTATATTGCATGTGTGGGTGCTGAGGACAGTGGAGTGTTTGGAGTGTAGCTTGTTCTTACAGAAGTTGCTTAGAATTTAAACCATCAGATGGTTGTGATGCCACAGTGGCAGTTAGCTGATTGTACTTTTAAAAAGGTGATCTTTTACTTGTAGTGTTTACATTGTTTACATCTATAGTATCTGCCAAGGACCGTCGAATCAGGTGATTCGTCCTTGTGATACTCACAGACTTTTTACTGTATGAGTCTTCAGTAGTTATCTGGCAAATTCCCTAGAAGGTTGTTTTTTTCCCTCTGTGTTCATCCAATCATGTTGAAATTTCTTCAAAGGATTTACAGTATCATCCAAAAGAAGGGAAAAAAGTCTAGTTTATTTAAGGAAATTGAGTTCTTGTCCTAAAATTTTTTTTTATAAATGTGGTTTACACACCACTTAATATACGAGAGTAGATTTAACAAGACCTCAAAGTATCAAAAGGAAATGTACATGATCATTGAAGTTTAGGAACATTATAAAGTCAACTCTCAGGCACTTTTATGGTGACAAATAAAATCTAGTTTTAATGTACACACCTCTGTAATGCATTTAAGAATACAACCAGTTTAATGAAGTTCCTTGATATAAATTGGTATTGATCTGTGTTACATTTATTGGTTCCCCACTAAGAGACTATAGAACCCATTAAAGAATTAATTACAGACTTAAATGGTCATCAAGGACAAAGTATGATTCCATTAGGTCTTATTGATGCTCCAGTAATTTAAGCTATTGATTTTCTGAAAATAAGCAGAGCTGTGGAATTTGCTTTCATGTGGAAATTACTGAACATCGATCAGATCTGAACAGAACATGAGACTGTAACTAAGTGCACGTTGCGCAATCAGAAATGTTATTACTTGGTTACAGATTTATGCTTATTCATTTAATGTGTTATTTACGCTTAATTTATCAACTTGTCCGTGCACCTGCTGAACCTTCATAAATGTCATTTTTTAAGAGAGTCATGAATGAGTAAATCATATTCAGTGTACTTGGTGTGTGATATTTTGGTAGTCAGCAAATTCGAAGGTCAGGCCAGACCAGGCATTAAAAAGACCAGATATGAAAAGTTTAATGTAGGCTCCGCTAATCACCGAATATAATCGACGCTTGTTTTGATTCTTAGGTTTTATTCATTTGGACTTGACCCAACCTGTGCTATACAGCTTCAACCATAAATTTCAGTCTCTGAAAGCTTGACATTGTCCAAGACAAATGTCTGTCCTTGTCACCACAATATGGATTGATTAGCAAAGTGTATAGCAGGGCAGAGGCACATCAAACACCACTGAGCATTAGTCTCTCTATTCCTTAAAAGATTGTGCTGCTTATAGAGGTGTAGAAAACTGGGCTCAGCCAATGAAGCTGTCTATCGTTCCACTTTTGACCTTTCATCTTTGGATCCTTTTCCATTCAAATCCCGTCCAGCATGGTTCCGCTGCACTTTTTGCTACCCTCCCTGGAGTGCGAGGCAGATTCAAGAGGAGAGAGACCAGTCCTGCGAGGAACATAGTGGTTACAGAGTTGTTGCTCTCTTTCACTCTATTTTCTCTCTCTTTCCATTGATCCATCTCAAGACTCAATGGCAGTCCGGCTCACCTCTTAATGCGGCTTATCCGCTCACAGAGGATGGAAAGGTATTGTGTGAGCTTGACCATGGCAACAATGAGCACGCCAATCACAAATGTGCACGTAGGCCACAGCAGTGATGAGAGAATGGCGGAACGACCATAGAGGCGCATCAGGATGGCGCTGTCCTGCTGCTCTGTTGGGTCTGTGTAACAGCGCACCTGCTGCTGGACCTTCAGGCGCTCGGAGATGTTCAGTACCAAGGTGTGCATCATTGCATGGTCTTTACGGCACTTAGGGACAAAGAAACACTGTGAGAAAAGAGAGAAAATTTTACCATTACCATTGGTGAAAGTAGAAACATAATCATTGCCATATTCTCAGAATCTTGTAGGTTTTTAGCAACCACTTTTCAATCAATTCACAGAACATGGAAAAGTAATAAATGTTTATAGTGATAACTGAGATTTAATTAAAATAATTTTTGGTCAGACCATTCAGTCAGCACATGTTTTGACAAGATAGACTGACAAACATTCCATATGAACATATACAGAAACTGAAAATAAAAAACAAACAAAAAAACATGGTCAGTAAGTAAGTAATTACTTAGAACTAAATAGGCATTGATGCATTGCTTACAAATTAATAATCCATACTTTGAACATATATGATGGGTGTCTGTTTTCATCATGCCTTTTTTGTTTGTTTGTTTTTTATTTTGGTTTCTCTGTTCTTTTATTTTTGTTATGCCATGTGTTTTTGTTTTGTTTTGACTCCACCCCACATCCTCAAATCCCATGATTTATGTGTGTTTTTTTTCTTGTTGTACTAACTTCCCTCTAACAGGGTTTTACGGTATTCTTAGACTCCGACCTATTTAAGTACCATCAGGATATGTTTTTTTGGAGACTACAAAGCACTTCTATAAGTCACTCTGGCTGAGGGCATTTTCTGAATGATGTAAATATAAATGGACTTTTCCCCTATTGTGTTCTGTTCTGTGTTAGCCCTTGATTAGTTACTATGTATATCTATGTATACCCTACTTTACTATTTGCAGCATCAGGGAGTTTTATTGTGCATTTTTGTATCAAGCCCAAACCCCAAAGTTTCCCTGTTTGTTTCTACTCCGTCTGCATATGATTGGACTGTTTAAATAAATAAATTCTTCTTTGATAAACATGTCGACCTTCAATATGATCTCAGTCAAAACAAAACATTTCCCATAAGCACATTCCAGGAAGTAAAAGCAGCTCTGGATAAAGTTCCCATTATGTTCTGTATTTTGTGTTCTGTGTATACCTCAGGATTGGCCTCCTGGGCCTCCTCATTGTGGGACAGTCTCATTATTCGGCCTGATGAGTTCAGGCTGATGTACACCTGCAGGCACGGGTATCTGGAACTCTTCCAGCACTCTGCACCACAGCTGTAGCTACAGTTAATCTCCCCAATAATTGTTGAATTTAGCACGGTACAGCTTGATTCCTCAGTCCACACACTGAGGGACAGAGAGGGGAAGGGGTGGGAGAAGAGGACAAAGAAAGAGAGGATTACTAATTCTGTATGATCCTATCCACTGCCTAGCTCTACACATGTAATATGAGACAGGGACATATGAAAGTATGCCATTTATTTGGTACAACAACAATAAAATAAGAGGTGTACATGCTTCGAAAAGGGTTCCTTAGGGAAAAACAAGTTTTATTTCACAACAGAGTATTTCACTAACATGACTTCTGTAGGAAGGCAAGGACACTAAAAACTGTCAAAGAATCCTCGCTGACCTCTTTTTTTTTTTTCTTCAGTAAAAGTCACTATATGTTTTTTTAGTAGCACCGTATATAGTATGTATATACCCCATATTTAATATTTAGACCTTGCTAAATGTCCTTTGTAAGGTAATACTATCAAATCCAGTTACTTTTAAGGAAATCACCAACCATTTTGCTCCTAGTTAGGTCATTAATTTTACAGAAATCCTCTTTTTTTTATTTGTAATGATTGTGACAGATGTATCAACAGTTTGTACTTCTTTGTTGTTCAGAATTCACAGTGGCTTTTCCAGACTTCTCTTCTGACTATTTCCATTATCCCGGTTTTTAGTAAGGGGATATGACCATTTTTGCAGAATCAACAGAACTGTCTCATTATTGCTAATATGCACATTGCTGATTGGTCAAGATCTACCAATCGTTGCTTCAATTGTAACTTGTCCAATATCATGATTATACTTTCAATCCTATGAATTCCTTGGTAAGAGCTTAGAACAGCCTCTTTCTGCTCTTGCATTCATCGTCAGTTTTGATTAATTTAAAACACTGCTGTATATATAAAGGTATTTACGTATACACACCTTAAAAGCTACTGAATAGTCATACCTGTCTGTATATGACCGCACCATTGTAATGCCCAGGACAAAGTACATCATGACAGAAAAGAAGATCATGCTAAGGCCAAGGAGAATAGCTCTGTCCTCTCCTGCTTTCAGTGCTGTCACTGTCTTCCTCTTGTCCAGAATGTCATATTCTCTGATCTTTTGATAAATGGTCCTGAACATCAGATATAGACATAAAGAATAATGGCATCTTCTATAGGCAAAAGAACACATTCAGGCTCCATACAATTGGACATATTATGACCTTAGTATTAATCGGTTCTCTCTGATTCATTCTTAACCCAAACAGAACCTTATAATACTAAGGTCAAGATATATTGAGCATGGGCACACACACAAAACCAATAGTTAACTACTTTGCCTCTAATCCCCGTACAAAAATAGAACTGATGCCCAATTAACAAAGCTGCATGGATGCTAACAGGATTTAACATTAAAGATCAAACAAGCATAAAGAGTTCTATTGAAGTCCATCTAGATTAAAGGGCATCAATAATCAGTGATGCAAAATAAAAGAGGAATATTTATGTACAACTTCTGCGTATTTACGACATTCTTATCATTAACATTAAGATTAACGTTAACATTAGGATAACATAATGATAAACTCTCTCACACACAGGTACACATAACTCTAAACAATTATTTCATCTTGGTGGTAGTAAGGTAGTAAATTTAACCAAAATCAGTTTAACCGTGGTAAATTCAACCATTTGTTTAATGCATGAAAATGCATTGTAAATGCATTTTTTTAAAAGAGATTTTTGTGAGACAAACATAGACATGATAAGTGATTACCTCCTGCATGAGAACCCAAATGTTTTTTTTCTTTTGCCCTCATTTAACTTTGTAATATAGTAACAACAGTGTATTATGTGCTGTATAACAGTAAACATTCATTTTGCACAAATAACTGTAACTGAAGAAAAACTGCCTTGATGATTTGTAATGATTCTAATAGATGTGCAAAGAAAAAATTTAAAGAACAGAACCAAAATAAGATAGCTCACAGTGAACAGCAAGCAGTAAAATGTTTTGGATTGAACAGATATCATACCTTTCATTTCCTGATCCCTGGGGTCCTTTGGTTCCAGCCCATAGGAACATCCTCCCAGCACTCTCTAACGTACTCGCCAAGGACTGCTGGGATATTCTATTGGGCACACACACTCTTAGTCAACCATGAGTGCACAGGTCTTGTATCGTGGCACTGTTTCCACTATTAGGTGACAAAAGCTTGAATCTCTCACAAGAAGGTGTTTCTCTCTGAGTCAGGGCTCAGAACCAGCAGCACTCACAACATTCTAAGATGCTTCATCATGCACAGAGGTTGGAAATCAAACCCAGCATCAGGCAAAACCAGGCATCAGGGAAGTGTCTTCATCAATAAAGTTTCAAAAAAAATTCCAAGAGCCAGGAAACAAAATAAGTGATCTTCAGTTGAAGAACACAGCAGGAGAAAACGATCAAGGCATAGTCCTCAGGGAGGAGTGAAGTGTGTCTACCTGAATAAAGCAGCTCCCTACAAACATAGCTGACATCAGTCGGCGGGTCGCCTTCATCTGCTCCCTCATTTCCTGCTTGCTTGTTTGTTATTGACTATTCATAGGTAGTGAGGGAACAGCAGGATGGGTGGATAATGAGCAGAGCACTGGGCAGGGAGAGGAGCACCCACCATGTTACTGATCCCCAATAGCATCAGTGACTACCTCCCTCCCTCACACACTCCCTCATTTACTGACTCACCAAGCAAACAAGGGAACAGTGGGTGGGGGGTGTTGGATTTGTGAGTACTTCAGAGCTTCCTTGTCACCAGTAGCTGGTCACTGATTGGCCTTTATAGCACATACACAGGTGACACAGGTGTTTGGGTCTTTTGTAATTGGCTGCACATGCCTGTGCAGGTAAAAAAGGATCCCTCACTTGAAGTCCATTTGTAAGTGTGTGTGGTGGGATACAACAGTCGAGATGAAAGCTTATTCAGTTCATTTTAAATGGCCCTTTATTTGCCAGTTCATTTGTGTTTAACTTGTTCTTGTTAGTGAGTGAGTGAGTGTTTGAGGGAGCAAGTGAGTTAGTGACATGTAAATGTAAATGAGTGAGTAAATAAGGGGTGGATAAGTGAGTGAATGAATGACTGAGGGATAGATGATGATCTAAGTAAGGCACTGGTTGAATCAATGACTGAGGGATAAATGAGAAACTGGTTAAATAAATGCCTGAATGAATAACTGACAGATAAATGAAGATTTGGGCAAGGGAATAGGTGAATGAATGACTGAGGGATAAATGAGTGTCTGGGTAAGAGAATTACTGAATAAATTGATTTAATTACTGAGTGAATAAGAAAATTACTGTGGGGACAGATGAGAAATTGACATGAAGTTTGTGGTGGGCGACTGAGTGACTGAGGCACTGGGTGAGGGAGTAGGTGAGTGAATGGGTGAGTACGTGAATGACTAAGGGATTGATTGGGTTAATAGTTGAGTGAATAAGTAGATGACTGTGGTAAATGGAGGTCAAGTGAATGATTGAGGTAAGTGATGCATTGAGTGAATTACTGGGGCAATAGCGTAGGCTTAGTGGTGAATTGAGGCCCACCTCAATAGTGGCAGTATTTTCTGTTTGAACTGAATCACCATTATGTGTTTTAAAAGTTTAGCCAAATGCTACATGCCTTTGTACAGTAATTACCTTGGAGTGCAATTATGTTTTGTAATTTTATCAGCGAGGACATTAAGAGCATTAGCAAAACATCTGGACCTTTCTAAAAATGGAGGCATGCATCATCAAATTTACCAAGTCCTGAAAACAAATATGCCATGTTATTAGTTTTTGGTGTCCCTTGAGCATCCAAGTTAAGCAATAAATTTCTGTGATGTGTTCAGAAAAATAGTACAACCATTCTTGCGGGTGAGGATTTTTTTAAATGAGATTAATGAACATCTAGCAGACATTTTATGGACAAATGGATGCTTGTTCAGGTGCATTACTATTGGGTTGCCCACAAAGTGTGGTGTAGACAAGAATGTAGTGTTCCTAAGAGGGCTGAGACCATTCGTCAATGTGTATGTAGATGAATAACATGCAAAAGTGACCTTCTGGAGGCCTGACACATGAAAATGATAACTGATTATTCTCCTCTCCGCTCACAAGTGTTTGTGGAAGCTGTGCAGCTACCAGTGCATGCTACTTAAGCTCTGAGGAGTGAATGGCATCAATTTCTATTTTACCACCCAAATAGATAAATTAGTAGGACTAGAAACACTATCAGTAACTACACTTCTGAAAGAAAATGAATCCCTAAGCAGTGTCTATGACTCGCTGATTTACCATGTTTCTACTGGTTAAAGCTGTGAAGAAGAAATAAAAAATAAAGTGTTTTATTCTGCACTGTGTCCACTGGGCATCGTTAGCAATGATGTTTTAATTTTCATTAGTTCTACAATCCCCTGCTCACAACATTTATTTAAGACATGATGACATGCGTAATTTTGCATGAAATTGTGACACTAATCGCAACAATGGATTGATGAGTTACAAATTACAAAATTGTTGATGAGGTTAAAGTAAAATGATTTCTGTTTTTGGAATAAATGTAACCATGCTGTGGAATGATTCTGCATTCTGCATCACAATCCCATTTTCCTTTCATTAACTACTACAACTATTTATTACCTGTAAAACTGTTTATACCACAGTGCTTTTGAATTCTCAAATCTGATCGGTCAGAAGGTGATTGATATTCTATAACAGCATTTCTAACAGTTGCAAGGCAAACAATTTATATTCAAGTTTATATGAATGCACTCATTCAAACGTTATTATATCTATAGTAAAAGTTCCACATAATACAAGCCTAATAATACTGTGTTGCTATTTAAAATATCATTGATATAATAATCATTGATTGTTCTAGCAGGAGACATTTATTTAACATTTTTGGAAAGAGTCTCCACTGTCATGCTTTGTAACAGTCAGAAGATAAAGCTGTTCTTTTAGTTTTCCACCACAGAATAGTCTATGACCTGTTTTATTAACTTCAAGGCATACAGAGGGACCAACTGTTTATAGCTGCTACAGTGTAAGTCATAACAGGAACTAACTTGTTTTTATGGATGTTCCACACCATTAAGCATAACTGTAAATGGACAAAAAGTCTTGCCATAACACTGGCAATTTGCTGTGGTGTAAGAAAAAATATAATACTTTATGGCGTGCTGTTATTGATAAATAATGAACTTGGGATTGTTATCACACCACCTGTCATTGATTATGTTTTTAGTACAGCACATCTGGAAGTGTCATATTAATTACTTGATGAGTTTATTATGCACAAATAATAGAAAGTCATTATAGATACCACTTTCATATTGCTGCATTCTTACTCTGTTATATTACATCTCAAATTAGCAAATTCTCACTGTGCTTACTGAATCCACTTTGATCAGATTTTGATAACCTTCTGTTAGTACTCTATATACTCACCAATGGAACACAAGTACAGTATGTCCCTGCACTGTGACATCTTTGTCCTAGTACTGTCTGAAATCTCAGCACACAGCAAGCCATGCATTAATTAAATCTGATAGAACATTTAAAAAAGGATTTTACTGCATAGGCAGTCCCAGGCCTTTAAAAGTGGTTGTGTTTCATTAAAAGTATAAAAGTGTTTAACAAAGATCCAACAAAATATATTTTTACAAAAACGCTCCCTATTCAATTATTGTTTTAAACTCTAATGACATTTCCCCTGTGTATTAATTTACCATTCTCATCAAGCAAAATGTGATTACCTTTTAATGAGATCATTTTAAGGTCATTAATCTAATGAGAATTTCATTATGGAAAATTTCTACTCTGTTGGTCAGAAAGGGATGCTATCTAAACATGCTTATAAAAGTGCATGGAATATTAAACACTCTCCGCTGTGCTGCTGATGCAAATGCAGGTGGATAAACAAAAGAGGCCACTATGCAAACCAAACTGATCTGAGATCTGAAGGTTCCACACTGAGACACCTTCTGTTCCTCTTAATGAAACAGAATTATGGAGATGATAAATGCTAAAGTAGCTGACTTGGTTACAAAATATATTCAAGCCCTATATGTTTTATATCTCAGACAAAAACAGTTTATCCAAAATATTAAAGACAGATAGAATAATATGCATTTACTCCAACTGTGTAGATACTGTATGTTATCAGTTGACATTTTGTGTATTTATGTGTGATCATTATCCTTTAACATTTTCTTTCTTTCTTTCTTTTTTTCAATGTTAGATACTTTGTTTAGCTGTCTATAAATTTGTCACCATCACATAAATTGTTTTTATCCAATAGTTGAATGTGAGACAAGCATCAGCATATACTTATTTTTATAAGTTCATGCACTTTTTATCCATTTAAGCTTACTTGTATCACACTTTTCTTTTTTCGTATCCCCCTCACCAATCCATACACGTTTGTTTATCTATTATCTCGTTTTCTGTTTCACGTGGAAACTTTATTTCTTAGTCACCTGCTCTTTGTGCTTTTATTATTTGTATTTCAAGCTCAGTCTGCCTGAATATACTGTACTTGCTCGTGATTACTGGTTCGGTGTGTGTTTGCCCAATCTGTTCCAACAGTGAGTGCTGGAAAAAAAACCCTAATGAAACACTCTGTACACACTTCCTACCACTGAAACCTTTCTTCCTAGCTCTCTCTGTCCTTGATTGTTTACTCTCCTTTCCTGCTCACCCACACATTCTCTGTTTAGTTTAAGTCAAGTAACACAAATCAACTTTGCAAAAGGCTTAGTCTGTAGTAGTTGTGCCAAATTTTATTCATGTTTTACCTTCTAATAGAGGTTTTTTGAAACAAAATTTATAATAATTTATAATGGCAGATTTTAGATCCTGCAGCCTATTATCATTAAAGGTTAGTTTTGAGGTCAGCATTGATGCTATTGATGCTCATTATTTTATAGTGAACTTTATCAATCAATAATATGTTTTCCTCAGGGTATCTGCAGTAACACACCAAAACACAATGATCAAAGTACTGGCAGTGACAGAACATTTATCAAGAGATATTCAGGGGTGGCTGGTATAATTGGCTAGCAGGACTAGCTGCCTATGTGTCTTTAAATGTGTGTGTAATAGTTTGTCTTCCATAATTCTTATTATGTCATTGATGACACAGATGACATTGATGATAATGTAATGCACCGAGCTATGTGAAGGTAGTTTGTTGATGCTGGACATTGGATCAATGTCCTAAAAGTCATGACATTTGTCTGGAGAAGGTCAATATGCCTTTTACATTGTAGTCCTTTAGAAAAATGAACAGAGGCATGCCTCAAATGTATTTTACAACCAGTTACTCTGATTTGCAATAAAATTGTGACAAGGTCAGTCAAATGGTGAAAGGGAGGACAGGCAACTAAAGCATTTTTTTTTTTTTAAATTTGGCTGGTTTTGAGATTTTGAGGAGCCCTTTTTTAATATGACCCTATTTAAGTGTTACTGTGATGTATAATGATAAATAAAGATATCTGTGTAGAACCCATTAAGAATAATAATCAAGTTCACTGGCACTGTTAAAAGCTCAGTGCAAACAGATCAGTGCAAGTCTGCATTCCACACACAGTGTGTGTTTTGTGTTTTTTTGCTCCAGCTGGGGGCTATTTTTTAAACAGTGACGTGATTTTGGAGGAGCAAAGCTACAGGATTGTTGTGATTCTACAAACAGTCTTTTTTTCAGGATGTCCTCTTTCTGATCTTTATGTAATTTTAACATCAATCACCCCCAGTTAAACACAGATCGTCACACTAAAATTACTCTTCCCAGACCAGTATTCACCTCTAAATTACATGCCTAGGGAGAATGAATAAGCAGTCACAATTCCAAAGGAAAAATGTTCAGTGTCACAAGATCCTAACAATCTTGTAAATTTTGTCAAAGCCAAAAACATTCTAACCAGAGGTCGAAAAACTGCTACCTGTCAATTCATTATATAAAAAAACCTACTTTTTAAATGCCATAATAAGTACAAACAACCCATATTACTGAAAAAGCAGTTTTATAATCCACAAAGGTTATACAGTTGTATAATTAACTAAGAAATACTGTTACATTGGGCTATATAACAAATTTTTCAGCAATGATCACTGAAACCTATCAGCACCATTATTAAAGGCTGAAGTATTTATTAAATAATTATTCTTTTACTAAAGTATCAGTAAAAGAACTGGTCTCAGACAGTATTGTGATTTAGAACCTGCTCTTCAGTAGCTACTATGCAGTATTAAATAGTTACAGTGCATCGTGAGGAATGCAAGACTTTACCTTACTTCTTAAAATTACAAAGCTGAATAACTTGCATATGGACTGAGTAAACAATTTAAAGCCTTAAAGAGCATACCTTTAGGGCACTGTATACTCTAAAGAAAAATAAAACACCATTCATCCTTTCAGATTTTGGTTTAAGTTAAATGTATTTTAAAAGAACATCAGTCTTAAATATTGAAGCTCTAGCCAAAACTGCTGTTTGATTAATACCCCACTTACAGGCAATAAAATCCATATAACATCACTGATACTGACACTGAGAACTGTCCATGCAATATTAATATAGTCCTGTAAAAGCTGAATAAATAAGACCTTGTGCTGTTCTTGTCTTGCAGATCACTAACTGAGGATTCGTTAACACTGTCAGTGATTTTTTCAACATCATACTCTTAAAGAAAACATTGCTGCCAGCTGTCTGGTGGCTAATATTTGCTCTACACTGAGAGAGCAGCCCGCTAAATGGAGCAGTCTGAGCAAATTTCCTCCTACAGTACAGCTGTCTGAACAATATATCATTCTTTATCAAGAATCACGAGTCATTAGGGTTGCAAATTTAAATACCTGCATTCATATAGTTGTCTCTGGCAGGTATAGGATGAGGTGCAGTCGCAGTAAGAAGCAGCCATTACTCCAGTGCTTTAGGCATGGTCAGGCTTCTGTCAACAGATTATTTAGCAGGGCCAGACTAACTGGCAGTAAAAGACTGACATACCACTCCTGGGACAAGCGCCCCACACACATTTGTCAATATTGTTTTGTGGGCAGGAGGGGAGGGCTCTTGACAGCAGTTGGTTTTTCCAGTCCAGCTACTGGTTGGGAATCCACTCAGCAGGCTCTTAATCTTCCTCATCTAGGTCCAAGTCATTCTGAGGCAGACCAACAGTAGGGTAGTAAGTTTTAAACCACAACAACAACAGTGATAGAATAGAGTCTGCTCTGAAGCACATGCCATGCTGCCAAAAAGTCTTGCATTATGAGATGTACTAAGGTTACTACATTACAATATATGATTATAGTTTTGCAGCTGTGCTTGGCAAAGTGAAATATAAAAACAACAAAATGTTTTTAAAGACATTTTAAAATGAATACTCCATCTCATTAAATGTTACCTATTCCAGACTGCAGATTGCTAATCATTTCACTGATTTCAAAAAGCTTTTTATGATGGATACAGTCATGGCTGATTGGTGTAATCAGAACTTGCCTACAAAAGTGCCCCATTCATTACCTGTGTTTGTGACTGAGCAATCAAACAAATGACCAATGCATGAAAAAAAAAATCATTAAAAAAAACCTGATTGCCACATGAACATCGTAGCCCAGGCTCTAAACAACAGCAACCGTGGCAGATTCCAATCCAGAGAAATAACTAAAACTTTTCAGCTTGGAATTGCTTGCAATGGCATAACTTGCCATCATTTGAGTTGATGAACAGTTGTGGAATTCAAACTCATAACCTTCCATTCACTAGTGTGGAACCTTAACTAAAGAGCTACAATATATGTATAATGCACTTCACCTACTGTACCTTTCCTACCTGGTAAGGAAAAGCAGGAAACTGCATTGTTTTGGGCCCTCTTGCCAAAAATGTTTCTCGAAGTGTTCTTTGGATGGTTAATGGTTCCAGCTTTTAAAAGTGATTCTAGGAGGAAAATCCACTGTAGGAACTGTTTTTCTAGGAATGTAGCATTTACCAGGGGTTATACATAATTCCACGATCTGTATCGGTATCTTCTTATAGCTCCAAATGTCCATATCTGCATTCATATTTAAACCCCAAAGTGGGTATGACCTAAACTGGAAGGGTTTTTATTATTATTATTATTTATTTTTTTATGTATTTACAGTGCTGTGAAAAAGTATCTGCCTGATTTCTGATTTCTTCTGTTTTTGTATATATCTCATACTAAGTTGTTCCAGAAATGAAAGCAAAATCTAAGATAAAACAAAAGCAACCTGAGTAAACACAAAATACAGTTTTTATATGATAATGTTATTTATTGCAGCAAAAAAGCTATTCATTACCACCTGGGCCTGTGTGAAAATGTATTTGCCCCCATAGTTACTAATTCCCCAAATCTATGAAACTACGTTCATAATGGGGTTCAGCTGGACTAGACACAACCAGGCCTGATTACTGCAAACCCTGTTCAATCAAATCGATAAGTTCAATAAATAGTACTTTACAAAGGGTTATAAAGCTATTTCAAAGGCTCTGGGACTCCAAAGAACCACTGTGAGAGCCATTTTCTCCAAATGGAAAAAAACCTCAGCACAGTAATGAACCTAATTTTGACTGACCTTCCAAAATTGCTCTAAGAGCACAGCAACAATTCATCCAGCAAGTCACAAACGAGCCAAAAACACCATCAAAGGACCTACAGGCCTCAATTGCATCAGTAAAGGTCACGGTTCATGACTCCACTATACACAAATTTCTCCATCTGGGGATTAATAATTATCTTATCTTATCTTAGAAATAAACTGGGCAAAAATGGCACCCATGGAAGAATATTGAGGCGAAAACCACTGCTAACCCAGAAGAACATTAAGGCGCATCTGAATTATGGCAAAACACACCTTACATCCCGTTACATCTGGCATAAGCCAAAAAAAAAAAAAAACCCATCATAACTACACTCAAGCATGGTGGTGGAAGTGTGATGGTGTGGGGATGCTTTGCTACTTCAGGGCCTGGGTAACATGCAATAAATGAGGGAAACATGATTTCTGCTCTCTACCAGAAAATCCTAAAGGAGTCCGTAAGTTGAAACTCAAGTGCAAATGGATTATGCAAGACAATGATCCAAAACAAAGGAGTAAGTCCTAGTCCTAGTGAAAGACTGATCTCCAGTTATTGGAAGCGTTTGGTTGCAGTTATTGCTGCTAAAAGTAGCACAAACCAATTTTAATTTTAATGGGACAATTAGTTTTTCACATTGGTGATAGGTACTCAAGTTGCCTATTATTTTATGTTGTATTTCATTTGAAGATTTAAAACAGAAGAAATACTTTTTCATAGCACTGTATGTAATATATAATGCATTCATATTCAGTTATATCCCTAGTCTAAAAATCCACCAGAGATGGCAGACAATTTTATGATAAATTTATTATGGCGAAATATATTTTATATATTGAAATCTGGGTCAAAATTGGGACAAATTTAACAAGCTATACTAATTAATCAAATTTGAGTTGAAAGAAACTCAAAGAGACTCAGCTATAAGTTGTCCATATCATGCCTAAGACCAAGGATGAGATAGTGTTCTACTATCCAGATTCACTTGAATTCATAGCAATCATTCCATGATGGAATGAAAGCCAGATGAAAGTGGTTAAGTGTGAGCTAGTACTGAGCCATCATTCATTTGCTATCTGTGACAGAACTGCTCTAGGCCAGTGGCCCTGAATGCTGCAACTGGCACCAGAGAATCCACTCTAACAGGCCCTTACTCTGAATTGAACTCTATTAAATGGCATCATGGACCTTGGGAATAGTTGTTTTGGTAGGGTTAACCTGTGCTCTCTCTCTCTCTCTCTCTCTCTCTCTCTCTCTCTCTCTCTCTCTCTCTCTCTCTCTCTCTCTCTCTATCTCTCTCAATCATGCTCTCTAACACACACACACACACACACACTTCATAATATTTTTTCTAATAAGCCATACATAAATTTTGCTGACTGTGATATGAATTAAGTCATAGTAAATGCTATTTCATGACTTAAACCAAGATAAATAAAAAACAAGTGTATATATTACTTTGGATGAATGTCTGTTTACCCTGTTAAATGAAATGCTGGACATAAAGTCACAGTATGGCAGGTGTCATAGAGAGCTAACCTTGGGACGGGAATATATCATTGATTCACATGGACTTCCTGATATAACTCAAAACACTGGCTTGTCAGCACTGGTATGGCTACAGGTTGGGAAGGTCAAATGGAAAATTTTACTTGCATGCTTTGGCTTTTTATGTTCCATTGGAATGCTCCAATGTCAAACACATCATCACCTTCAATTTATCAGTGGGCCTTTATTTGAGGAAGCATAGCATATGATGGTAATGATTACAACATGGGAACTCAATACAGTGTACAAATTATTTAGATTTGATCACATCTTAGTGGTTCTGACCTATTTGGCGCTCCACACTCAGCACACCTGGTTTTGAACCTGGAGCCTTTTCACTTCCTTTATATGATCTTATCTCCCTGTTTTGGTTGTTCTCCTACTTATCCTGCTTCTGCATGATCACAAATATTTTATCTTACATTTCTACCCTTTCCGGGCTGTTGCAATGATTTGAATGCAACCAGGACTACAGTAAGACAATATAATACAATCGGTCCCATGGCTATAATACTTGGGAGGAGGGTTCCTTAACCTATATCTCACACGTCTGATGCAAATACATCTGCTGCCTGAACATGGTTATCCCTAAACAGATTCTTTATTTTACTACATAATCATACTTGAATGACAAATACCATGTCATTTAGGTCTGATACACACTCAAGAATAGCTAACTATATAACACTGTCCAGCTACTCACACAAGGGCCTAATAGTGCACAAAGATACAGATAACAACAACAATAAAGAGGTTATAAGATAGGGACTTCCTTAAATTTTATAAGAAAAAAAAACCCCTACAGTTGCTAAATTATTCAACCCCATTGCAAAACAGGTTTATTGTCAAAATTTACAGAGTTTCAGCTGTTTGCAATGAACAAATCAAACAAAAACAATTGAAATAGTTCAAGTGATTTCCTCAAATTCAACTGAAAATGCAACTTATAATGATTTCTCCAGTTTCAGAACTATTAAACCCCTTCATGGCAAGCATTTTTAGTACTTGGTAGAGCACCCTTTTGCTATTATGACCTGCTGCAAACGAGATGCCGAGCAATGAGCCTCCAGTTCAGTAATATTCTTGGATTTGCGTGGTGCAACCGCCTTCTTCAAATCCCACCAGAGATTTTCTATGGGGTTCAAGTCAGGTGACTGTGATGGCCCTGTAGAATCTTCCAGGAATTCTTCTGCGGCTAAGCCTTGGTGGAATTTGAGGTATGCTTGGGATCATTGTCCTGTTGGAAGGTTAAATGACGCCCAAGCTTCAGCTTCCTCACAGACAGCATGACGTTTTCTCCTAGGATTTCCTGATACTTCAATGAATCCATCTTGCCTTCCACATGCTGCAGGTGTCCAGTGCCAGAGGATGCAAAGCAGCCCCAGAGCATCACTGAGCCACCACCATGGTTGACTGTGGATAGAGTGTTCTTTCTTCATTCTTCTTTCTCCAGACATACTGCTGATCCATCATGCCGAAAAGTTCCAGTTTTGTTTCAGTGCTCCACAGAACAGAATCTCAAAACTTCTGTGGCTTATATGATTTTGAGTTGACTTTTCTTGTGCTTTTGGGTCAGTAGTGGTGTACGTCTTGGAGTTCTGGCATGTAAACCTTCTGCGTTTAGTACGTGCCTTACTGTGCTCACTGAAACCTCAGTGCCTGTTGCCACCAAGTCTTGCTGCAGTCACTCGAGGGTTTTTCACAACCTGCCTTCTCAGAAATCTGGTTGCAGCCATTGATAGCTTCCTTTTTCTGCCCCGTCCAGGTATTTCATGTATTCCTTAGCCAGTTCAGGTATTTCATGTGTTCCAGCTCAAACACACCTGGTGCAACTAATGAAGCCCTTGAGACAACACCTGTTTTGCATATTTGTGCTGTTGTGAGGGATTCTATTCAGGGGGTTGAAAATTTTGAAACTGGAGAAATCATTATAAGTTGTATTTTCAGTTGAATTTGGGGAAACCACTTGAAGCATTCGTTGTGTTGAACTATTTCAATTGCTTTTGTTTGATTTGTTCATTGCAAACAGCTGAAAGTCTGTAAAGTTTGACAATAAATCTGACTTTCAATGGGGGTTGAATAATTTTGATTGCAACTGTATACAAACTATAAGCACCTTATGATGCCATTAACCCCACTAATTCCTCACAGGTATAGAGGACAGATGTTCCGACATATGCATTTCCAGTGTGAGCTACATGGCCTAAATCAGGGTTATCAGTTAGATTTGACTTGGGGCCAAATTCTCATGGAAGTGAATACTGTTTAAGCTAGGCTGGTGCCAGCTCCTGACACGCTTTTTATGCTGTGGCTCCTCTCTCCCTCTTGCCCAGCCAGACTCACCCTGATGCTCTGCTTCTGCTTGGAGCTTTCTGCACTTGTAACTCAACTGATGGTACTGTGGATGGTCCCACATAGATACCCAAAAGATTGCAGTTCCCCAAAACAGTTTAACTTGTCACCCTTGCTTCAATAATCAAGGATTCTTATTCACAATAGTATTGAGAGAAGGCAACTTACGTTCAGACGTTTCTGTGGTTTAAAGGATAAGGATTATTTAATAGTGTCTGTATGCATTTAATATTGGTCTTTTATTGTATTTACAGCCCAAAACATACATTGACGCATGATATACAGTATTATGGTTACAGCAAACAATCACACAGTGGAGCTGGAATTAATACAGCTTTCGCTTGTACTTAAGTTCAGAATTGTGCATAGCTGAGATACACTGCATGAGCGATTCACTGAATAGCACTTAAGTCTGTAGTTACGTCTGAGGTCTGTGTGCAATTTTGGTATTAAATCCTCATTATGTGCATGTTAATCAGCTGTGAATACATATATTGAACATCCGTTCAACACAGACTTAGCACTGCTTGACTTTAACGCTGCTACAACTGTATACTGTAATGTTTTATTGTCACACTATTCAGTTTAACCCAGAATTCAATAAAATTTTATTTGTATAGCACATTTAACAATTGGCATTGTCAAAAAGCAGAAATGTATACATTTTAAGTTCATACATTTATCGCTATTGAGCAAACCAGAGGCGAAAGTGGCAAAGAAAACCTCGCTGAGACAATATGAGGAAGAAACACTGAAGGGAACCAATCCTCATCTGGGTGACACCGGATAGTGCAATTATCATTAATTGCTTTCTATAACTGTATACTATAAAGTCAAAAGGTGCAATTGTGTAACCAGGAACATATGAGCTTATGAGCAACTTATGAATATGAGCATCAGAGTTATTTCTGAATTCATTACAGTTTTAACTCAAAGTCTGTTTTGTGGAAGTTATCAAGTGTTCAATGATGGAGAAGAAGATAGGTTCCCTTTTTGAGTCTGGTTCCTCTTAAGGTTTTTTTCTTGCCACTGTCGCCCCTGGCTTGCTCATAAGGGACCTAAATCTACATCCAGATTTCTGTAAAATTCCTTTGTTGCAATGTCTATTGTCAAAATTGTCATACTGATAAGTCCCTCATAACTTGTGGCATGTTCTCCCTTTACCTTCTCTCTCTCTCTTTTTGTTCCCCATGGTAGCTTGTACAGGAGGAGAGATGTACATATATGGTCATTTTCCTCTCCTTACGTATGTGTGCTTTTATCACCCCAACCTTCCCAAGCACTACACCTTCTTATCTGATTACCCAGAAGTTGCCTATTGTCCCTGTTCTGAACAAGCTAAAGCTTTCTATTCCTAGTTAAGTCAAGCAATGATCTAACTGTCAGACCCCCACCCTCTTCCTTCCTATTTTTCTGTATATATACTCTGCCTATTTCAGCATTAAACTAAGAAGCTTTCACTACACTCTGTGTCTGTGTGACTTCTTCCTGAGCTCGGTACTGAGAGGGTGACAAGAATTGAATTTTGAGTCCGGTATCAGCAAAATCTTAACACATACGAACTGGAACTAGATTAACACCACTGGTCTAAGCCACCATATATAAAAATAATAATAATATGTTTACAAACGTGTGAGTGTGTGTGCGATTGTGCCCTGCGATGGGTTGGCACCCCGTCCAGGGTGTCCCCCGTCTTGTGTCCCAAGTTCCCTTTAATGGATTAAAAGCCCGTGACCCTGTGCACGATAAGCAATCTAAATCCCTTTGGTGTATGATGCATGAAGATGATAGATCTCAGCATTTTTAATAGTCTTTTTGGATGTAAATAATACACATTCCTTGCCACACAGAAAATCTATTAATAAAATGTGCTAATTTGCTTATCCTGTGAGTACATGCTCAGTTCCTCAATGCTGCTCTTCTCATCTCAAGCATGCAGAGGACATCAGAAGGCCACAGTAAACCAGGATGAAGAGCATAATGCCCTCAATTGTGAGAGGTTTAGATTTCATGTAGTGTAATCAGGCCTGTTTGTCCTCAGGTGCCACTTCAAATGCCCATTTGCACAATGCACAGAACTGTGAGGGCGAAATGGAGGTAAACAAGAGTTACATTCACATTACATGCCCTCCCATTTAGATATTTTTCTTGCTTGGATCAGACCTTTCTGCCTTGACAGCTAATGTCTGTTAGCAAACCTCTGCCTTTCAATATCCAGTTAAATAATGTCACATGCATGATCCACATAAATTATGAAAAATAATAAATGGCATATTTGTGAGACAATCTATTATTGCCGTAGCTATAAAATAAAATAGTATCATAACATCAGAACATTGTGTGCTCTAAAGGCCGGCTGAAAGCTCATCCACTCACTAGTAGGGAAATAATAATGGAAAAGGCAGATGCTTTCAGCTGTTGCTGCCACTTCTTTGCCAAGAAATGTGTGGATGTGCACACAGAGTAAAGTTACTAAAATATAATAAAAATGACAATGTATTCTTATGTGTCTTAACCACATATGTGTGCCTGCCTGGGAAAACCCTTCATATTATCAAATTGTGAGAAAAACACACTTTTCTAGCAAGGCTTGTTGCATTTTTGGCAAATTGACTGCATTTACTGCTGTATTTTTAGACTGGCTCCATACACAGTGTGATTTTTGCAGGCAATATTTATGTTTTTGTTTTTAAGTAGAAATGCGAAAATATATTGCTGGCAGAAAAACTGAATTTTGGTGAGAACCTGATTTATCATCACCTTTGGCTAGTTTTCAGAATTTAGCCACAAAATATCAGATGTGTCACGTTTAGAAAAATGGATTTGTCCTACATCAAGCTTGTAATATGACTGTAGCCAAAGTCCTGTATGAAACCTTATGTCCTGCAGAAATCTGCCTTCTGTTTTGTCTTAGTCTTAGGGACTGATCAGCCTTATTGTAGCGCAGGCATGGAATGAGAAACATATAGCGTTTAGTACAATGGAATTGCTTGATATAGTTGAGCAGCAACTGGATGGGTCTCAAATCCAAGAGTTTCTAATTATATAGCCAAGGACAAAGGAGAGATAAATAGCAGGATAAATAGCTGCCATTCTTACAATTACCAGAAGAGTCCTACACAATCCACTAGTCTTTGCAGGGATCATAAAAAGTATATGTTATCTACAACATTATAGCACACTCATAGAGTATTTAACATACACATCATTTAGAGCTCAACAGTCTGCCTGGTGTTTTAGGTGGTAATGGGATGTCAATGTGCTTCACACTGGCATGATTCACAGTGTAATAGTGCTAAAATTAGAAGCAAGCAGAAGTGCTGGGTGGGTGGGATCCTGCTGATCAACCTGAAGGTCAGATAACATAGCTGGAACAGGACTAAAGGTCAAGGTAGACAGGCAATATAAGGAAGTCCTGGAGATATTCATGTGAATGGAGAGAAATACACACAAAGACTGGAATGGATGTCTTCCTGGTCAGTAAAGCCATTTGCCCTTAGTATAATGTTCTCTAATTTTAAACCTGAATTCTCTTTAAATCTCCCCAAGTAAACTATAAAATTAAATGAGTGGATCAGTCAATCATGGCTATACTAAATGTTACACAAGCTGAATGAGGAAACTAGAGTGATCATTAAAAATGCTGTGAAGCTTGATAAATAGAGACTTAAATGTACAGTTTAAATGGAGTGTAACAACTTTATCTCAGGGCTAGGTTTTTTTTTCCTGACAAAGTTTATTCAAACACTCGCACCAACCCAGCACACACACGTCACTGCCTAAGTACAAAATGAATTACCAGCTTCAGTTTAAGAAATCTAAGAAAAACAAAAAAGCCAATAAAATACGAAATGTGATAATGAAACATCATGAATTTAAAAATATTTTTTATTTCACTAAAGCTTTGCAACCCGTGACTGTAAGAATGTACATAAGCTTTATTCCACGTAATACTCAAAAAACTAAAGAAAAACACTCGGTGCCATCATGCTAACGTATTTCACAAATGAAATTTCCATTCTTTGCAAACTTACGACACAATAAATTGAGTGTTTTACATCAATTAACAAATGAAATATCAGCATCACTACCATGTCATTATAAAAGCGCAAGAGCCACCTCAAGCTTTCGAGTAGTCTAACAGGGCAGATTACTTGTTGTGACATATAAGGAACATTTCAGGACATCATTTGTTTTTGTTATTAGTTTGCTGTTTCAGTACTTCCATGCCAATGAACTTTGTCCTACCTCCAAGTGTCATCAGCAGTTTAGCAGTTTCTGTAGGGTGTATTAGTTTAACCAGTTTCTGAGAGTCACAGTTAGTCACTTGGTTGTGCTAATGCTGGATGCAAGCCTACATGCACAAAACTTTTCACATAGCATGTAGTGCAATAGGAGTGACAAGCACAATAGACTCACTCCCAGACTTAAAATTAGCCAGCTACTGTGAGGGTATGCATGCATCATGTGTTTGTGAGGACAAAAGCACATGGTACTTGGTACTGTTGGGTTAACTGTGTGCATAGAGTATGTGTATTTTTTTTTTATTCTTTAGCACAATAATCCAAATTATGTCCATTTCAGTTCCAGGTCACACTGCAAAATTTGGAAAGGTTCAAGTATCTGAATACTTATGCAAAGCATTGTACATTTAAGTTTGTTTTTGTTTTATTCAACCACAGAGGCCTAAAAGCTCAAGTTTCCTGTGTTTGTAGGGAGGAATGGTCTTATGCAAGTCTGATCAGGAAATGTTTGGAGGAGGTTGTGGCTACAAAAGAGGTATTACCAGTTATTATATACAAGGGTTCACATACTTTTGCCAGTTTGGACTGTGAATAACGATTAACCAGACTTTAAATTACAACCCCAATTCCAAACAAGTTGGGACAATGTGTAAAATGTAAATGAGAACAGAATGCAATGATTTGTAAATCTCATAAACCCATATGTTATTCACAATAGAACATAGAAACCATATCAAATGTTTAAACTGAGGAAATGTACCATTTTAAGAAAAAAAATATGGTAATTTTGAATTTGATGGTCGCAACACATCTCAATAAAGTTGGTACAGGGCAACAAAAGGCTGGAAAAGTAAGTGTTACTAAAAAGAAACAGCTGGAGGTTAATTTGCAACAGGTCAGTAACATGATTGGGTATAAAAAGAGTATCTTAGAGAGGTAGAGTCTTTCAGAAATAAAGATAGGCAGAGGTTCACCAATTTGCGAAAAACAGCTTCTACAATTTGTGGAACAATTTCAGAATAATATTCCTCAATGTAAAATTGTGAATATCTCATTATCTACAGTATATAATATCATCAAAAGATTCTGAGAATCTGGAGAAATGTCTGTGTGCAAGGGAAAAGGGTGAAAATCAATATTGCATGCCCGTGATCTTCGGGTGCTCAGGCGGCACTGCATTAAAAACAGGCAGGATTCTGTAATGGAAATCACTGCTTGGGCTCAGAAACACCTCCAGAACTCACTGTCTGTAAACAGTTCGCCATGCCATCCACAAATGCTGGTTAAAGCTCTATCATGCAAAGAAGAAGCCATATGTGAACATGATCCAGAAACACTGTCATCTTCTCTGGGTCAAAGCTCATTTAAAATGGACTGAGACGAAGTGGAAAACTGTTCTGTGGTCAGACAAATCGAAATTTTAAATTCTTTTTGGAAACCTTGGACGCCACGACCTTTAAACTAAAGAGGACTAAAGAGGAGAGGGACCATCTGGCTTTTTATCAGTGTTCAGTTCAAAAGCCTGCATCTCTGATGGTATGGGGGTGCATTAGTGCCTATGGACAAGGCAGCTTGCACATATGGAAAGGCAACATCAATGTTGAAAGGTATATACAGATTGTAGAGCAACATATGCTTCCATCCAAATTCCATCCCATCTTTACTTCTGAGAGACTCTGCCTCTTTAAGATACTCTTTTTATACCCAATCATGTTACTGACCTGGTGCCAATTAACCTAATTAGTTGCAAAATTTTCCTCCAGATGTTTCTTTTTAGTAACACTTACTTTTCCACCTTAGCCACATTAATATTCGGCCCTGACCAGCGTACTTCAGGCACACTATTGAGACAAACACAGGGGGAAAAAACACCTGGATGGAGTGTAATAGAATTATTTCACATTATAGACACTGTGTTACCTTTATATGAGCAGCTTGTCCTCATCTGAGCTAACTATGACAAATTTTTCAGATAACTCTTTTCTGAACTCTGCTAGTCAGGCAGTATTTTTTGTTTTTCCAGAATATATCTGCCATCTAGAGGACAAGATATTAAACTACAATTGACCAGATTGCCACTTCTGTAATTGTGGAATTAAGTATTCACCTGTGATGGTGCTGAAAATATCCTTGTAGTCTTCTTTAAAAAAAAAGAAAGAAAGAAAAAGAAAAAGAAAAAATAAAGAATCCAGTAAGTTTTGCTTGTAGGAATGTCTGAAGGTTCAGCTTTTTGGAGACCACTTACAGAAGAACCCAATATTTGAGTTTGTGATATTTTAAACCTAACCCTAAATGAATTAGGGTTTAAATGAATCTACTCAGGTCTCTGTAGGATTGCGGTTATATTTTTTCACGTGTACACTCATTACTATGTAACATATAACCACACAACACATTACTACCCCAATCAAAGAAAACATCAGAAAAAAGGTTTCAGTGTAGTTTCAAGCTGGGCAGAAATTGACACAGGAAGTACCTGATAAAGATCATCTGAAATCAAACTAATGTGAAACCCATGACAGGGGTTCAAAAGGACAGAGATTAGACAAAGAGATAGAGGAAAAAAAACACCTTACCCGTCTCTTCTCACAGATCTTTTCACATGTCTCTCATGGAGCATGGTGCCCTGTTTGTGTTTTTGGCTCTTGCTGCTTTTTTGTAATTGTCCAGAGGAGGAAAGGAGGAATTAGCGGAAGGAAGTGCCAGTGTTTATGTTCTACTAGCACAGGAAGTTTGTAGTCTGAACTATGAGAGAAACTAACAATGTTACCCAATGTGTATTTATTCAGTGTTCCATTAATAAAACAAACTTAAAACCAAATACATTTTTCAAAAATCCATCTAACCATTCCTTCAGTCAATCACTCATTCAGTAGTCGTGACTATCCAGCCTATCCAAGGAATGTCCCCTAATCCCAGGGGAATGTTTTTTGGAGGTAGGAGGAAACTGGAGAAACCAGATGAAACTCATATGGACACTTTACAAACTTTGCAAAGACAGTAACGGAGCTTAGGTACAAACCTCAAACTCATCCGAAATAAATACATAAACAAACAAACAACCTAATAAATAAATGTAAAAAATGCTGCCATGGATAGGATAAAGTGGTTACTGGAAATTAATGAATGAATAAAAAAAAAGGGAAAAACATTAAAGCTCCCCCAAAAGGACACTTAAATATAACTAAAAACTAAACCAAATGTGAAAAAATGTGAAAAAAATCATTATATAATAGCACTTTATCTTAAAGACAATATCCACTTAAGATCTACTTAATTTCACTGAAGTTATCCTTGACAAAGACTAAAGTTTATGAACTTTAGTCACAAAAATTACATATAATATATTCAGAAATCTTCAGGATACATACACAGCACAGTAAGTTTATTGAAATGGAATGAATCCAGCACAGATAAACAGACAAGAGAGACAATACTCTGTAAATGAGAAATTGTAAATGTAATACTAGATAAACAGATAAACACAATGCATAATTACATACCCACTAAACTGTACACATGCATGTGCCTGAATAGTTTAGAATTGAAATACAGTCTAAATTAGGAATGTTATGACTACATTTCAGATGTGTAAACATTGCTCGAGGTTTCAGATGCTTGGTGTGCTTGGCAGCTTAACTTGAGTAATATTAATACTCCCACAATGGGCCACATGGTTCATTAATGTTTAGACTCATGGCCACTTCCTGCCACTAGGTGTAAGTATTGAGATATTCAGAAACTTTCCATTGGAAGGTAAATAACCTGCAGTTTAACACAGCATGCTCACATGTGGTCTTGTTAAGATTTTATGTTATAATTATATAATTCATATGAATTTATATAATTTCTTCAAAGCAACAGTAAATCCATTTATAAAAAAAAACTAGATCATATGGTCCCACAATTATTCAGAAAAGAACATAACGTTATTTCACATGTCCTGTATAATAGACGGCATATTGGAGCAAATGCTTTGAATATTTATGGCCAGAGATTAGTCCACAGTGGTGTGCCATTCATTCATTCATTTGTTCATTCATCATTCGTTCTTTGAAATACCATGTTTGTACTCTCAACCCCTCCTTATTCACTATGCAGGCTGTGTTTATGCAAGCTGCCATTTGGTGTCTCTGTTTCCATAGAAACACATCCGTAGACCTTGTTTACCTCTCTATCTCTCTCTCTCTTGCGTGCACACACACACACACACACACACACACACACACACACCCATTCACTCTCCTTTTCTTGAGCAATGTTCCCTTGGGTTTGGCCTTCTATTTCAGAAGAAACCACAGACATTACATTGATTCAGGGTGTCCTTTTGTTTGAGCGATACACGGTTATTGAAAGAAATTACCAGCAAAATGGAAATGTACACATTGGTATATGAATAGGAATTTTGCAGAAATAAATTGCAAAATTATATATAAATTGACACACGGTTCATGCCTAGGCATGCAGAATTTGCTCTGTACAAGATACAATTAAGTATTACAATCAAAAACATTGCCTAATGGCAGGAATATTTGTTTCCATCTATTGTCTAGACTTGAATCATGTGTTGTATATTTGTGATCTGTGGCACTATGAAAGCAATCTGATGAAAACAATGTAAGAATGTGGTTTGATATCTTTTGAATGATAATGTGATTAACGATATTAATGCAATGTTGGCCCCTTAATATTACTTTTTCATATAAATCATATATATCATAAAAATTGCTATGAATGTGCAAGCATCGCATTGTCCCAGAATCATTCAAGGGCAAGCACCCTTTTGTCTTGTTGTTTTTTTTTTTCATCATATAAGGGCATGTTTTAACCTGCTCCTACTATTAAACATTTACTTAGTGTGAATCACATAGTAATTATGTCGAGTGCCCAAGAGAGTCAATGATTAATCACATAGCTTGATTGTTCAAATGGTGCGGTACTTCGAAAGCAGCAAAACATTCTACACTATAGATAATGATTCTATGCGGGGCTAAAATGTGTCTTTTGTCAAACACATTAATCAATAGACTCTAGACGGAGCCCAACAGAGAACGAGCCATGTTAAGGGAGAAACGGGATCAATCTATTTAGCTCTGTCCCGGCAAATCCAGTCAGCCGTCTTCTTGCAGAGAACGATAGAGCGATTTACAAATCCCTCATGGCTTCTAACCACATTGCTCAGAGGGACCAGGGCAAAAATAGCCTGCCAGTTGGACATTTACAATATACATGAATGCTTTATAGTATCATTCAACACTAATCTATAGAAAGCAGACTGAATATGCAGTCATTTTTGTGCTGTGGCTGGGATAGTCCTTTCTACCAATGTAGTATAAAGGAGGAGTGAAATCTGTGTACATGACCCATGTGCACACAGAATAGCTACACACTAATCCTTATACAATTTCCGGTTTACCATAACCTAAACGCCTAGACATGGTGGTTTAAACAAGCGAGTGAGGGGGATGGGAGAGCGAGAGAGAGAGAGAGAATGAGTGTGTGTGAAAGAGATGTAGAGGTTCCATAGAGACTGTAAGCTCTAAACTGTAATGACACAATTGAGAAACAAAGCAGCTGAGATGCTAGATGGAGTCTAACTCAGAATAACTGCCAAACTAAATAGTGGTCATGATGCAAACTTGCTATGCCTTACAAGTGGTAAAAGAGGGCACCGAATTAAAGTATGTCACAAAAGAGACAAGCAATGTATTACAAAAATAATTTCATTATTGCCATAATTTATTCATATAATCAATTAAAAAGATTTAGTTTATGATTAGGGGTTAGCATCTGTACCTTGTCTTACGTCATACCATGAAATGAACAAAATCCAACTAGCAGCACTTTCATTATTCAACTTCTTACACATTTCTCATTATCAGGTTCAATAAGCACAAGAATGTTAATGAACATTCAAATGAAAGATAAGCAGTGAATGAAGTGAGTAAAATCTGAGGTGGTATTAGAGATTTTTTATAATAGAAATGAAAATA
This sequence comes from Ictalurus punctatus, assembly GCF_001660625.3. Classification (NCBI taxonomy): domain Eukaryota; kingdom Metazoa; phylum Chordata; class Actinopteri; order Siluriformes; family Ictaluridae; genus Ictalurus; species Ictalurus punctatus. The sequence continues at coordinate 10,052,686 of NC_030425.2, forward strand.
GAACTTATAAACAAACCCCAGAATTACTAAGCTGGCTTGCCTGTCTCATAATGTAGAAATATATTAGTTGCATATCATATTAAATGATTTAAACCAATTGTGCATAGGTTATTTAAAAAGCTAAAATTAGCAGACCGCCAGCAAGCAAAAGGCTATGCACGAGGTTTGTTAATGCAGTCCTGAATACATCCACATCAATGTACTAAGAAATATTCCAACTTATAGTTCAAAGCTATAAGCATTAACAGTGTCTCAAAACAAAGTTGTGCAGATGTCTTCTCAATAAACACGTGAACTGCATGCAACATTGTTCAAATGCAATTTTGCATGTTGTGCTGGAATTAGCTAGATGTGTGTGTCCAACACTGAAAATCCCAGTGCTGGTAATGCTAGCACTGACTCTTCTACAACCCTGAACAGGCAGTTACTAAAGATGAGTGAATGGTTGAATTGCCTTTACTTTGTCCTGCAAGCTTCATATCTGAGCACACCCTCACACCCACATTAAAGTAAACGTCCCCCTTGTATGACTTTTTTGTTTGTCCACTGATGAATAGCTGAAAACATGCCAGTGTTAATAAATAGTGAATTCCAGCACCTACCTATGACAAATGTGAGGTTGTTTACTAAAGTTAACTAAGCTAACATGGATAATGTCAACGTCAGTAACAATTTATTGTTTAACATACAAAGTGTGAAACAATACAAAGTCTTACAAAGTGTTTGTATTACAAAGTGTGTTTTATATTCTACAGTGTTATGCATATATCATGTATGCAGTTTTAAAATGATATGGCTGGAGTATTTTTAAATTAAGTACACATGGGCTTTCTTTGGCAGATGTTGTGGTTTGAGGCAATCATGAGTTAATTTTGGCAATGATGACAGATTTTATGTGCCAGATTTCATAACCAACATGTTAGACACATTAGCCTCATAGCTTCAGTTCATGAAAAAGAATTTGGACACAAAAAAAATGGCAAACATTAGCTGCTCAGCTACATCTAGGGTAAGTGTTAATTTGCTTATGAAATGTTAACCGTCTGTATTCAATTGGCAAAAAATGTTTTATGTAGTACAGGTCTTTTAAAAAGTAGAGTGTTATTGGAGTGCATGTGACAGAAAGAGTGAGTCCCTTCTCAATGCTGAGTCTCGCGCTGCTCACACCACTAAGGCTCCTGCCTTTGTTCTGTGCTGTTGGCATGGCAACTAAGTCAAGCCTGTGTTGTTATTAAAGTAAATCTATTGGGGCAGTGTGTGTGTGTGTGTGTGTGTGTGTGTGTGTGTGTGTGTGTGTGTGTGTGTGTGTGTGTGTGTGTGTGTAGCATTCTACAAAAATGAATACCCTGATGTTTAGGGCAGCTGGACAGTAGGATGAATTTAGTTTCACTCTCAGTTATTCCATTCTGAGAAATATGTCAGACTGAATAAAATTAAGGGAGAAAAAAAGGGGAGAGAAAGACATACACGTTCACAGTAACCATGACTGGTCACAACAAACAAAGACCTATGAGAAGGAACTAGATTTAAAATCCTCCTGATAATCAAATACCAGCTGACCTGAGGTCTGACACTTTGCGCTTATTCTCTGCCCAATTTTTGCCCACTTCTGAATCACCACTATTTAGAATTAATTATATAAATTCGTATACCGTATAATGTTGATGTCTAGATTCGGACTGATCAGAAGGTGTTGATTACATTTCTGTAACAGCATGGCTCTGAGAGGCAAATCACAAGTTTCTATCATTCTATTATGTTAGTGTTTGTATAGTAACAACTAACAGAGACTGGTAAAATAATAATGTAAGCGATAACAGGTACTAATTTGTTTCGTGAACGTTGCACAACATTAAGTCTAGCTATAAATGGATAAAAAAGTATGACGATGTATTCTAATTAACAAAAAAAAACTGCAATCGTTGGCAAATAAATCACAACTGGGCATGCCATTACAGGAAAATAATCAATGCATCACACCAGCCTACTGTTGATTATTTTCCTACAACAGAACACCCAATCGTGTTAATTCCTTACATAATGCAATGCAGTGTTATAATTACACAAATTAAGGTACTCTGTTTGGGTGCAGTTGTAATTAGCTGTTATACTCTAACAGTGTACACATTGTGTTCTCATGGGCGCTCAGTTTCTGGTTAACTGCAGTGGTGTAACAGCAGGCCTGACTGTTCCAGAATTGAACATAATCAACTGTTAATTCCCCTTTTAGTCTTTTCTGATGTCAAGCAAAGGCTTAAAGTTCTGTCCAGATTCTCACAACCTGGTTTTGCATTTGTGCAATATTTATGCCATCCTAAATATAAACAGGCTACTACTCAGATAGTACTGAGTAAATACATCTGACCGAATCATTATCTAACTAACAAATAAGAACAACATAGTTGTGGCTAGAAAATAAGTCAAGCAGAGCATTACATAATGATATAAATGCCTAGAGTGCTCATAGATGTGGCAGCAGAGTTGGAGGTTTAAGTTAAAAAATTACATCAATAAATGTACATGGGGAAAGTTCTCCATATTCAGAGGTGGCTTATTAAAATGACCTACATGTATTTCTGAAGGTGCCAGATTTTTCTTGAGTTAAGAAATGTTTTTTTTTTTTTTCCCACAGAGTCTAGACCACTGCATTTTTTTTTGATTAATCAGATGTAAAAAACAACAAACATTTTTTCATTTATTTAAAATAAAATACACACAGTGTTACAAATATAAACTTCAGACTTCACATTAACACAACTATTTGCAAACAATATAAGCAAACATTTGATCCTCTTTGAAATAGTGCCTAGTGATGAAGGTGATACACTCTATCAAATGACATAAAATTGACATTTTTTTAGTAATTTTCACAATTTAAATGAACAAAAAACAGATCAGTCATAAGGAAAAAGTAAGTACACCCCTACATTTAGCATTCCTTCAAATGCATAAAATTAGAATCAGGTGTTTAAGATTAGGTGCCAGTGATTAGAAACTGCTTGGGAGTGCAGGTAGAACCGGTCTTATTTATACCTCTCTCATATCTAGTGTCATCACTCCAAGATCTAAAGAGTTCTGTGAGGCCTTCAGAAAAAAAGGTTGTGGATGCCTATGAGTTTGGCAAGGGATTTAAAAAGATCTACAAATTATTTGAAATACATCATTCCACTGTAAGGAACGCCATCTACAAAAGGCGCAGATTTGAAACGACTGCCAATTCGTCCAGGACTGGCCATCCCCGCAAATTCAGCACAAGAGCAGTCCCTCTGATGTAAAAAGAAGTCTTCAAGAACCCCACAATATCATCACAGGATTGATTGGTAAGTCTTGCAACTGTTGGTGTGAAAGTGCGTGCTTCTACAATCAGAAAGACATTGCACAAATTTGACCTGCATGGGAGGCGTGCCAGGAAAAAGCCTTTGCAAGACGACAGTTTGCCAGTGAGCATATAGGCAAAGACTAGGCCTTTTGCAATAATGTGCTCTGGACAGACAAATCAAAGATAGAGTTGTTTGGCCACAGTAACAGCAGACATGTCTGGCGCAGACCAAAGACAGCTTTTCAGGAGAAGCACCTCATACCAACTGTGAAGCACGATGGTGGAAATGTTATGGTTTGGGGTTGCTTTGCAGCCTCAGGGTTGGACAGCATGCATTCATTGATTCAACTATGAATTCTGCATCATATCAAAAAAGTGCTTGAAGATAACGTGAGCTCATCTGACCGTAAGTTGAACTTGAACCGAAAGTGAAGCTTTCAGCAGGATAATGATGCTAAGCACACTAGCAAAGCCATCAAGGAATGACTCAAAAAGAAGAAATGGAGGGTTATGGAGTGGTCTAGTCAAAGCCTGGATTTGAATCCCATTTAAATGTTGTGAGGGGGATTTGAAATGAGCAGTACATGCAAGAAAACCCTCAATTATCTTGTAACTGAAAGAATCCTGAAGATTGGTAAAAAAGAAAAAAATTCCCGCAAGCCTGGTGGAAAATTATGCAAAACGCCTCCAAGAATTTATTTCTACTAAAGGGGGCAATACTAGCTTCTGAGGCCAGGGGTGTACTTACTTTTTCCACAGAAAAATATAACATCTATTGATATTTCTGTTGAATAAATTATTGACAACGATAATTTTCCTTGTGGCTTTATTCAAGTATATCATCTTCATTAATAGGCACTATTACTCAAAGATGATCGAATGTTTGCTTGTCCGAATATGCAACAAAAAAAAAACAACAACAGAGTGTACTTATTTTTTCACATGACTGTATATGTCATATGAGTTTGATTTTTTTTTTTTTTAATTGTGCATTGACAGTAGATTTCACAACTTTTGGCAGGTTACTGCATAAATTTGGTTTTGGACAAAAATACCAAGAAAACGTAATATTCCCTTTTTTCACCTGTGCCATAATTACAAAAATAAAGACTTACAATAAGATTTAAATTTACATTTACATCATCTACCTGTTTGTTATGCTTGCATTCAGTGCTTGGCCCCCAGAGGTGTTGTGTGTTTCCACAGTGACCTAATAAGAAAATGCTTCATTATACAAGGTCTTTTTGTTGAATCTGGAATCATCTATCCCAATTAAAGACTCATCTTTTTTGTCTTGGATCCAGTTAGCATTATTTAGGAACCATTTGTTTCATATGCTCCTTTCCCCTTGTGTAAATATGTAGAAGCTCGTTGACACAAACGTCTTATATAAATACATGCCACTTTCAATTATTGGCCTGAAATTAAGATAGGTGTGTCTGGGAGAGAAAAAAATGAGAGAAAGAGAAAGCGAACAGTCTGCTCTTAATTAAATAATACACTTCCACGCTGGCATTTCCCAGCAGCAATAGGTCTGGTTGCTATGGGAATGGTGCAGAGACCCACTTTGCTTGCCACAGAGTTGCTGCAATTTTTCTTCTGAGAATAACCCATGATGAAAAGGCTTATAATTTATATCAGGGCTTCTCTTTGATCCATCCTATATGTTTGTATATGTATACCCTTCTGTAACTGAATGACATGTTCTGCTATAGCAAATAGGTTGCTGGTATGGTTTTGGTTGTGGATCGATCTCTCTCTCTCTCTCTCTCTCTCTCTCTCACTCACACACACACACACACACACACACACACACACACACACACACACACACACACACACACACTATCACTATCACTACCATCACCACCAATCCATGAGGCACTGGACGTTTTCTCCCTAGGCTCCTGTGCAAGCGAAGGCACATTTTTTCAGCATTGCATAATTTCTGACTGCAGCGAGTGACCTACTTCTCCTGAATTGTTGCCGGGCTTGTCTGTGCTGGAAGGAATGGGGGAGAGATCACACCACTCATGCGAGACAGCATAGCTTCATGCACTTTTATAGTAGTGGAAGGCTATGCTCAGACCATGTGAATCTTTTTCTGTTTCTAATAGAAATGTAAACAGCTATGTCCACCCTGAACACCCATTCAAGTCAGCATTTCTTTGACCAACAAGCTAAAAGCAATTAATAACAATAAAATTTTTATAGCATAACAACAGAGTAGACTAATAATGCAGTTTAATAACAATGATTTAACATTTAATTTAGCAGCTTTATGACATCAATGTTTCAACTATATACTATAAACATTTATACCATGGTCTGTCTGAATACGCTATTCTGATTGGCTAGAATGTGTGTGTTAAAGCCGTTTAATGCACAGGTAGTTCCAGTCAGATTAATTGCCGTTCTAAATCAATGTGCTGTCTATAAACAATTGTAACCATAGTAACACAGAGTTAAACTCACAGCTTCATTATTAGTAGAGATTTGGCAAAGAACAATCTCTCTTTTTCTCTCTCTCTCTCACTCTCTCTCTCTCTCATAACTATTTATTATACTTTATTCAAATAAATGTAACCTTATCGCACTACTTTATCTCTGTGTATGATCAAGAGCAGGCAGAATTCTAGAGCTAACGACCCATATATAAAATAACTGACAAAAATTAACCGTTATTTTTATTCTTTCTGTCAAATTTTGCACTGCAAACATCAATGACAGCTTTAACTTCCCAATGCTGGCAAGTGAATAGGGTATAAGTGGGATAGTCCATGGCTAGGTGTGCATTACACCAGTATAATGCACTCTGCAGAGGCTCTCCATGTCATGCATTAAATTTAAGTAATGCACACCTAGCCATGGATTTTCGCTTACTCAATTAATCAAACAGTGACATGTATATTCTTACCATTACGTTCTTAACATTTTCAGCTGAAGCAGTCCAGATGGAAGAGTAAACTAGAGTCTAATAACTTTCACTGTACTCTTTGTGTAATTATGCACTTAGGGATATTTTGCTTGTCTTTTTAAATATTGTGTTAACATAGCACCTCTAAACTGGAACATTGCTTTCTGGAATTTAGTTTCCTGGCATTCATACGTAATAACACTATGCAGCAATAAATTAAGATTGTTTGGAAATGTTGCAACATTATAGATATATTACACACTTTCCACATCTGTATATATGGCTATTTTCCTCTACAATAGCTATCAGTTATAATTTTGCCATCCTATTTTCATTAAATGTGTGCATTTAGTTTGAATTAAGTTCCAAATAAGAGCTGTATAATTCTTTGTTTTCTCTCTTTCTCTCAGTATTACAGGTGTGCAATTGCCAAATAAATGATTAATTCATTGCCTGCCTGGAAACTGAAATGAGATGCAGCTCATACAGTTTGTCTGTTGGTGTTAAGACAAACTGAATAAAAGACCTTGGAATATTTAACTCTAATGAGACCTCGGGTCTCCAACCTTGAACATCACGGACTGTGGGGAGAGATTCCTGTGATGGATGATCTCATTGCACCATCTCTTAATTCTGTTATGGTTTGTTTTGCACCCTGGTCGCCTAGTAACACTGTCGCTTGGCAGGACCATTTGTGTACAAGCATAATGCCCAAATGGGATTCTCTATCTTACTGTTCTCTTTGTGTTCTCTCTCTGGCATCTCAGTAGTAGGAGTCGTCTACATGCACACAATATTAGTTGTGTGTGGTGCACTCACACAGACACAACACCATCCACAATCAATAGATCTAAATATCTAAAAGTGTGTTGACCTTCATGGAACAGGCAATAGCTATTAAAATAGCTACATGCCTGAAAATACCCATATCAACTGTTGATGGAATAATTTAGAAGTTTGCAACAATCAGAGCTGTAGACCTTCATGGAAAATGATGCAAGTATATTTTGCTCCTGAATACTCTGTGCAGGATGGTTAAAGAGGCAAACATTTCTCTTCTTGCAGAACAAATGAGCATTTTGGGGTCAAAATACAATTAGAGGCCACCTCCATGCCAACAAATGTTTTTCAAGGTGTGCCAGAAGAAAGCCATTTCAAACATTCATTAGATGCTACTGTAATTTTGACTGAAGCAGGATTTTCTGGTCTAAAGAGAACTATTTGCTAGCAAACACTCAAGGTGAGGTTGACATAAAAAGAAAGATAATTATACAGAAGAAAACATAATCCCCAGCGGTTAAGTATGGTGTTGTTGTTATGGGGCTGGTTTTCCTCCAGAGGCCCTGGCCACCTTGTTGGTTATATGGCATCATGGACTACGTTTACATGGACAGCAGTAATCTAATTATTGACCTTATTCTGAATAAGACAATATTGTGATTAAGGTGTTTACATGAGTCGCTTTTAGGATATTCCTTTCATGTTCCCGTTTTACGTGTTATAGAACATAGAGATAATTAACAGCACACGTCATTACGTCCCCACGCCACCACGTCCGACGTTCCCTCCAGAATTTCACGTATCTATGTACAGTTTGTCTTCGTTATGGTACCGTATACAGTTTTGGGTGAATTTAGTTTGAATTTTTATGAACGCTTCAAGTGCAGTTAATTATTTGTCATGCTATACGTGCTAATAAACGACTGCCTGAAGCCGTGGGCTTCGTCCAAAACCTCATACTTACCCACTATTTAGTAGCTGAGATACATGTAGTTTACCTACCATGTAGTAGGTAAGTACGCGGTTTCGGACGCAGCAGTGCTCTCTTGTTTGCTGTAAAACCGTTGGGCACTGCCGTGTGTGACCGTGTCCTGTTGCAAAATGCGGTGAAAACTCCCACATGACGTTAATAGTGTGATTAAGGGGTCTTGCTTGTCTGTAATACACGTCAATAATGCGACTAAAACAGGAGTACTCCACATGTCTTAATTCAATTTGTGTTTACTTTGAGTATGACTTCAGTCGGATTAAGGTCATCAGTAATCGCTGTTTACATTTTAGTTTCTTAATCAGAGTATTGTCTTAATTGGGTTAATATCAGATTATTGTTGTTCATGTAAATGTACTGATGGACTCCATGTAGTTTCAGAATATTTTACATCTGTAAATGGCTCTGTCTGCCTCTGGCAAGATGCTATAACTGGGTTGCAGTTGGATGTTTTAGCAAGATAATGATAATGATTATGAAACAGGATTATGCTTTTGACATGGCCAACCAAGACCTCTGACATAAACTCCAATAAAAACATGTGGGGTGAACTGAAGACGAGAGGCCACAAGAGAGGACATAGGGCCCTGGTGGATCTGGATTGATTTTATATTGAGGAGTGCTCTCACATTGTGCTCTCCAAACTCATCAAGCATTAAAAGAGAAGAGTCAGTCTGTTATGTTGACAGAGGGAGGGTGCACAAAGTACTAAATGCAGGGGTGCTAATGATTGTGATGTGAGGTTTGGTTAAATTGTATATGTATATATGTATATATGTACAGTACAGTGCTGTGAAAAAGTAAGATTTCTTCTGTTTTTGTGTATATTTTATACTCAAAAGTTTTACATCTTCAAACGAAATACAACCTAAAATAAAGGCAACCTGAGTAAACACACAAAGAAGTTTTTATTTTTATTTTTTTTATTGAAGCAAAAAAAAAGTTATCCAACACCTATCACCAATGTGAACTGTCCCATTAAATTTAAAATCTGGTTGTGCCTCCTTTAGCAGCAATAACTGCAACCAAACCCTTCCGATAACTGGAGATCAGTCTTTCACTTACTTCTAGGACTAGGACTTACTCCTATGTTTTGGATTATTGTCTTGCTGCATAATCTAGTTGCACTTATAGACTGAAAACCAGCCATTCACCTTTAGGATTTTCTGGTAGAGAGCAGAATTCATGTTTCCCTCAATAATTGCAAGTTGCCCAGGCCTTGAAGCAGCAAAGCATCCCCACACCATCACACTTCCACCACCATGCTTGACTGTAGGTATGATGTTCTTTTTATGAAATTCTGTGTTTGGTTTATGCCAGATGTAACGGGACCCCTGGCTTCAAAACAGTTCCACTTTTGACTCATCAATCCACAGAACATTTTCCCAAAAGGTTTGAGGATCATCAAGGTCTGTTTTGGCAAAATTCAGACAAGCCTTAATGTTATTCTGGGTTAGCAGTGGTTTTCATCTCACCACACTTCCATGGATGCCATTTCTGATCATCCTTTGCTGTTGTCCTTGGCTCTTTTGTGACATCCTGGATGAGTAGTTACTGTGCTCTTGGAGGAATTTTGGAAGGTTGGGAAGGTTCACTACTGTGCAGAGTTTTTCCATTTAGAGATGATGGCTCTCAATGTGGTTCCTTTGAGTCCCAGAGCCTTTGAAATAGCTTTGTAACCCTTCTCAGACTGATGTATTTCAATCACCTTCTTCCTCATCATTTCTGGAATTTCTTTCAACTTTGGCATGGTGTGTAACCGGATATGACCTTTTAACCAACTTCATGCTGTTGAAAAAGTTATATTTAAGTGTTGATTTGATTGAACAGGGTTTGCAGTAATCAGGTCTGGTTGTGTCTAGTCCAGCTGAACCCCATTATGAATGCAGTTTCATAGATTTGGGGAATTAGTAACTATGGGGGCAAATACATTTTCACACAGGCCCAGTTGGTATTGGATTACTTTTTTGCTCCAATAAATAACGTTATCATTTACAAACTGTTTTTTGTGTTTACTCAGATTGCCTTTGTTTTATTTTAGTGTCTGTTTTAATTTCTGAAAGAATTTAGTATGATATATACACAAAAACAGAAGAAATTAGGATGGGGAAAACACACACACACACACACACACACACACACACACACACACACACACACACACACACACACACACACACACACACACACCTAGTGTGGCCAGCATCCATATGCTAACCCACATTTTCATGTTAAATTTCTAAGCTTATATTTGATGTATTTGTCACTGTGGTTTTGGCATGTTATCTTATGTGACATTATCTGTAGTGGGCTTATGGTCATTTCTATGAAAGCCATTTTTTTTTCTGGCCAACAATAAGTTATGATATGGAGATAACATAAAGGGTTATGTCAAATTGCATATAACATGAAAGACTCTAAGCATCAGACTATATTTTCACCAGCTTAATTAAAAAAAAAATATATATATATATATATATATATATTTTTTTGTAAATACTTTTGCCTGTTTTGTGCTGTCCAAAGCCATTGCTATAAGAATCAATGTTTGAAACAAACAACAAGTTTGGATATTTAGCATGGTTGCATATTTAACAAGTGCATGGTTTTGTTGTGGCCAACCACAGTGTTGCTGAGTTTATATATTTACCCTAATTAGAAGAATATTGCACTGAAAAAGATTCAGTGTAAAAAATATCCTCGCAATTGAACTTTAAATTCATTCATATGATTTATTATATATAACTTTTATTTTATCCAACATATAACTTTATTTGATTCATATGCTGGAATTGTGATTGTATTGCATGCACTTGCACATGCACTAAGTGTGGGGGGATGGGAAAGTCCTTTGGATTTCAGTTGTGAATGACTTGCTGATGTGGCAGAATGTACACACACTAGTGCTTAATCATACTTGGGCACTGAGCCTTAGCTTGAGCTTCTCACTTTAGAATTGGCCAACAGACCAGTGATTTTTCCCCCTTCTGTGTTGCTGCCTATATTTTCTATTCTGTTGAAGTAAATGCTTTGGAACAGCGCGTCCGGTGAGAGTGCTGTTTCTCTCCCTGTCTCATTTAAACCATAATTACTGGTAATGGTCTTTGTGGCACCACATTCTTATGACGCACGACAGCGCTGCAACTGAAAAGGAGAGAATAAAAACAAGGGAAAAACAAATAAAGGAAAACAGAGGTGATCTGAGGTCACAGCTCGTGTGCGAGCCTAACCACAGCAATATCACACAGGGTAACCTGAGCTGCTCTGGTGTTGTTAACAGGCCTGTCACTGTGTTACCCTCCCCCATGCTGCAGCATTAATCAGACTTCTACACCAGCTCTCACCGGTTTGGCTCCAAATTTAAAACTTGAACTTTATGATGCCGTTTTTAGATTTTCAGAACTAGATTAGGTCACCTGAGTGCTGCTATGTTAATAGCGTGGAGAACCAGGCACACATTGTTCAAACATATCACTGACATCTCTCAGTATGTGTAAAGGGATTGTAAAACCTGGCTTGTAAACCAGAACAAGTTTCATAGTGTTAAGGTTGTTGAGGTTTTTAATTTTTTAAATGATTTTATATGACAAGACTTAAACAAGTGTAGGGTAGAAACTGAGAAAGTTAGATAATAGCAGTGAGTTGTTTGTCTATGTAAAGAGCTGAAAATAGACACGCACTACACCCCCATCCAGTTCCCAGACTCTGAGCTTTAACCTATTTCAGTTCTTGCACTATGGCACAATATCTGTTCACACAGGCTGCCACTTCCTTGCAATGTGTTCTTAAAAGCATACTTCCCAGCACGTCATGTGAGGTAGTGGGGGTGGTGCGAGCAAGTCTCTCACATATTTCCATAAAGAAACTGAGGCAGAACGAGAAATGAACCTGGTAACCTCCTTAAGCAGAGGAAGTCCTAAGCTTTTGAACAGTGCTGTTAAGATCATCCTGTCTGTCATTGATGGCTTTGAAAGCACACAGTGAAACAAGACCAATTTAGGGGACACAAACACATTGTGAGACAGTCCATCCCTACTGCCAAGGACAAAAGAAAAGGAGCTTTTTGTTAGAGACTGATGAATATCGTTGATAGGATTAGTGGAATCTTTTGCTTAAGCTCCTCAGGACATTGCCTGTTCAGCCGAGGACATACATACACAGATTAAACCACACAAAGGCCAGGGAATTCAGGTGAATAAGAATTGTCACATGGTTTTTAATAAACCTCCAAACTGAGTCAAAGTTAGATAGCAGACCCCAGTTCACTGAAGTACACTAAACTTGATTTATTAAATACACTTAAAGTGTATTACATAGTATATATAATATGTTAAAATATTTTAAAGCTCATCTTTAATTTGACTTATGTGCATTTAACCATGTTACAATGAGACTCTTTTAAGCATACTTTAGAACGCTTTAACCGTGGTATATATATATATATATATATATATATATATATATATATATATATATATATATATGCTGTATTTGAATGCATGATGGTCATATTTAGAAGGAAATTAAAACATCTGTTATACTATTACATTTACACTACTATTGCACTTTTGGCATGTTACAAAAGTATTAAAAACTAGGGATGGCATTGGTCGGATACCCAGTATCTGTATTACGCCGATACCAGCAAAAAATGGTCGATACGGGAGAAAACATGTCAAATACCAGATCCTGTAACAAAAGCAAATATTGGAAAATAAGGATGGGATTTGGAAAAGAAATATATTTTTGGAACTGGAAATGTTTACATATAAAGATAGTTGACTTTTTTTTTCTTTTGTTCTGGTTGATTTTATTATCTTATTTTATTATCTTATTGTAAGAAAACAAAACAAATTATTTTTACAATATACAGTTGCAATCAAAATTATTCAACCTACATTGCAAGTCAGGTTTATTGTCAAAATTTACAGACTTTCAGCGGTTTGCAATGAACAAATCAAACAAAAGCAATTGAAATAGCACAATGAATGCTTCAAGTGGTTTCCCCAAATTCAACTGAAAATGCAACTTATAATGATTTCTCCCGTTTCCAAATTATTCAACCCCCTGAATAGAATCCCTCACAATAACATAAATATGCAAAACAGGTGTTGTCTCAAGCACACCTGATGCAACTAATCAGGGGCTTCATTAGTTGCACCAGGTGTGTTTGAGCTGGAACACATGAAATACATGAAATACCTGGACGGGGCACAAAAAGGAAGCTCTCAATTGCTGCAAACAGATTCATGAGAAGGCAGGTTGTGAAAACCCTTGAGTGAATGCAAAAGACCTGCAGCAAGACTTGGTGGCAACCAGCACTGAGGTTTCAGTGAGCACAGAAAGGTGCGTACCAAACGCAGAAGGTTAACATGCCAGAACTTAAAGACGTACACCCCTACTGACCCAAAAGCACAAGAAAAGTCAACTCAAAATTACATAAATAAGCCACAAAAGTTTTGGGATTCTGTTCTATGGAGCAATTAAACAAAACTGGAACTTTTCAGCACGATGGATCAGCAGTATATCTGGAGGAAGACGCTCGGTGATGCTCTGGGGCTGCTTTGCATCTTCTGGCACTGGACACCTGCAGTGTGTGGAAGGCGAGATGGATTCACTGAAGTATCAGGAAATCCAAGGAGAAAACGTCATGCTGTCTGTGAGGAAGCTGAAGCTTGGGCATCTTTGGACCTTCCAACAGGACAATAATCCCTAGCATACCTCAAATTCCATCAAGGCTTAGTTTCAGAAGTATTCCTGAAAGATTCTACAGGGCCATCACAGTCACCTGACTTGAACCCCATAGAAAATCTCTGGTGGGATTTGAAGAAGGCGGTTGCAGAACACAGACCCAAGAATATTACTGAACTGGAGGCCATTGCTCACGAAGAATGGGCTAAGATTCCAGAGGAACCCTGCCAGAAGCTGGTGTCTGGCTATGCATCTTGTTTGCAGCAGGTCATAACAGCAAAAGTGTGCTCTACTAAGTACTAAAGATGCTTGCCATGAAGGGGTTGAGTAATTTTGAAACTGGAGAAATCATTATTCAATTCAATTCAATTCAATTTTATTTGTATAGCGCTTTTTACAATAGACATTGTCTCAAAGCAGCTTTACAGAAATATCAACACGGTATATAAATATTAAAGGTGCGAATTTATCCCAAGTTGTTATAAGTTGTGTTTTCAGTTGGTTTTGGGGAAGCATTCCTTGTGTTGAACTATTTCAGTTGCTTTTGTTTGATTTGGTCATTGCAAACAGCTGAAAGTCTGTACATTTTGACAATGAACATGATTTGCAATGTGGGTTGAATAATTTTGATTGCAACTGTAATTGATTTTTGTGTGAAAGTGTTTAACTTTTTAAATTTTGAGCTGCATCAGTTTTAAAAAACGTTTAAGTAGTTTTTAAAGAAAACAATAACAGATGGGTATTGCTATTGGCGGACACTCAAGGTTTCAGTATTGGTATCAGAAAAGGAAAACGTGGTATTGTGCCATCTCATCCCTTTACATATAGGTAATAGTTTAAATTTATATATTCCTATTGTGTATTACCATCACACAACTAATATAAATGTCTACATTGTAGCTTCCAACCTTTAAAGAACCAAACTTTTTTTTTTTTTTTTTTTTTACATTTTATAGTGTACACAAAGGTTTGATATTTTAAATATTTTAGTAGGGTACATGCACTAACAACATAAGAAAGTATGCTTATGATTGTGAAATTACAGCATACAAGGGGTAGGTGAACACATGGGAAGACACATATGAGGTTTAATTAGGTGCATATATTTGTTATTATATTCACAAGATACTTAGACATAGGTCAGTATGTATTGTCCTATGTATAAAAACTGAAGATACTTTTTTTCTCAGTATGGAACCCAGTGTTACTGTTTTAATATTATGGAATCAAAATGTAGTTCATTGAAAGACAACTGAAAGAGAACATGGAGATATGAAAGTCAGTTATTTCATGACTTCTATACAATAAACTGAAATCTTTAATTAACCACATTTTTCAGGCACCATGCTTAGTGATTTTTGTACTGCACACATGAAGTGAAGTTCCCCGGGCAGCTGGATTATGAGAGTTGGAACTAGAGTTAAGGTTTTGGTGCTGTATCTAATCCTAGGCATAGGAGTTTCAATCCCTTGTCAATCCTTGTTAGTGTTAATGAATAGAGAAAAGCTGAATGTGGGCAGGGGCACAGTGGATGCAGAGCTTTATGAAGACATCGCATTGACCAAAGGTGCAGGGCAGGGGAAGGAGTGTGTGTGTGTGTGTGTGTGTGTGTGTGTGTGTGTGTGTGTGTGTGTGTGTGTGTGTGTGTGTGTGTGTGTATGTGTGTGTGTGTGTGTGTGTGTGTATGTGTGTGTGTGAGTGTGTGTGTGGGTGGGGTGTTAGAATGCATATTGCAAAACTTACTTATTTTTATCAAATTGTTCCAACTCAACAATAGGAAGAAAGAATAGGCTTTTATTAGCTATTATTTAGATTACACATCATTCCTTTGTAATACTAAAAAATTCCAGCAGCCACTTTTGCGCCAGTTGAACTCTATTGTAACTTAAGTTGAATGTACATTTCTGTTTGAATATCCAAATCTAAAAATGAATGTGGACTCAAAAGATTAGCTTTATTAAGTCCAAAACCACTGTCTGTCAGTTTGACGCCACTGTCTCACTGTACTCATCTTCAGTACCCACTTTATCCCGATCAGGGTCAGTGTCATGTAATGAGGTTTAGGACGTATGCAAGTGCAGTTAAGAGCTTGTATTGAAGTGAATATAATCCATAGGGCATGGCAAAATCAACAATGAATACAGGCAAAAGTTAGGCACACAGACTAGCGCAGGTAAGGCAGAGAATTAGAGTCAAGGGAAAAACAGAATCAGAACCAGAATCACAACACAACAGACCGGCTTGGTAACAACAGCAACAAGATCATCTGGGCATTTACTTCACCAAGGTCGGGTGAATGAATAGTCTCTTTTAAAGAGTGTTGTGTTTGTGAGTCTGATTGGGAACAGGTGTGTGGGGAAGGTGAGCATGTCTGTGTGTAGCTTGGGGGTTGTTGTTGTTCGGCCATGTTTGTTGCGGTGCATTCTGGGAAATAGAGTCGCTAGTTTGTCGTGATATGACAGAGCCACCCCCCCAAGGGCACTTCTCCAGAAGTGCCAGAAAACATGGTGTGGGAGGTTGCCTCATTGACCTCTAGCAGGGACATGACTTAGGCGGCCACCTCATCGACCTCCGACTGGAACTTCGCATGGGAGGTCACCTCATTGACCTCATGCTGGAGCTCTGGAGGTGAGACCACCTCGTGGGTCTCATGCTGGAGCACTGGGGAGGAGGTCGCCATGTTGATGTATTGTACATTAATATATAAATATTACACTATTATGGAGTTAATAATTAATTAATGAGTTGTATAATCCCTGTAAAGTAAGGATGTATGAAGTGATAGTAAAGTGTGAGTACTTTTGATCCTGATGTTTGTTTGTTTTTTAAAAATCATTAGTAATATAACAGTATTGATATTGTGTGCTTATTTTTATCAAACAGAAGGCTAAAATAAAATGTAGGATTTATTATTGATAGACAGCAAAGGAACTACTGCTATTTTTTTAAGTATTTGTATCTGTAAGAGCACAGGGATACTAGTCTTGGTGTTGCATGGTAATGAGCTGTAAATATATATATTTTTTGGCATTTTATTCTTCACTGCTTCTTTAGTCTTCATTTTCTAGCTCCCTATTTTGGGGGAATTAAAGTCAAGGCAGTGATCTAGACACCATTGAAAAGCCTCTGCTCAGGAAAAGGGCTCAATAATCAGGAATGAACATAGAAGATCTTAATGTTTCCTCTGCAGAAGACAAATGGATTGGGAGTAGACACTATAATACACAATGTGGTCAACCTTTTGCAACTTCGTATGGATTTTTTCTGAATCATACAGTGGTCACAAATCAGTGCATCTCCCACAAAGGAGACAACAAACACATCTCCAAACCCTTGAGGAAAACTGTAAGGACAAAACTATTTCGACAACATACTATGTGACTTCTGACTTACTATGGACAACATTAAAATATTGCAGTAACATGTTTTTATCCCATACAGAAATAACACTATGAGGTTTTAGCAATTTCTTGGTTGTTTCTTAGACTGTGTTCAGTAGCTCAAATGTAGCCTGGCTGGTTTCCCAGAACCAACAAAGGTCAAATATGTTCATATGTAAATTGCTGTGGAAAATAAGTAACTCCATTGGATAATACACACACTATTATTATAAAGTACTCGGAACTGGTGTAGGCATCCAGTTAGAGGCACAGCAAGTTCTGCATACACGTGCATCAGCAAATCACTGTGCACTCCAATGTCCTGCTATAATGCTTACTGTGGGGAATACAGAGAGAGACTGAGAGAGGGAGAGAGAGAGAACGGCTTTGCAGATACTAATTTTGGAAATAGCAAGAGAGAACAGGAGGGGTTGATATAAATCATTGTGAGCATATGGTAGTTCAGACAGAGCACATAAATTAGGTGCATTTCTGGTCAGATTTTGTTGTTGTTGTAGTACAACAGGAATGTTCAGGATGTCAAGCCTATTTATCTGCTTACATAACACATTGTTTATCACTGATAAAGCAATGGGCCATAGTACATTGTCCTTATTGATATCCAGAGACTGCCTACTACTCAGCATGCTTTAGACTCTTTAAGGCTCGTAAACATACCATGTGTGGAAATAAGTTTTACACGTAAATTAAATGCAGAAGAGATACAACCATCATTCCAGTCTGTTTGCCAACAGGGATAAAATAGCTCTATCCCACAGGGACACACTCCCGTCTCCTACTGCTTCGTCTGTCCAGTTGGATGGTAAATATATCAAGCCAAAAGAAGCAATGGAAAACAGGAACTCACTCATACATAATCCTCTGGAGAAAGAGTAAGAATAGAACCACATTGTTTATCTCATTTAAAACCTAATTCAATACACTCTGCAAATGTGAAAGTGATTCACCAATATCCAAACCAGCTCAGTGGAAATAATGATGGTGGTAACTATGCTGTTATACTGATAATCTGAATTTCCATTATAAGAGTGCACCCATGAATATGCAGAGGCGGAGGGTACACAGAGGTTTTTGTTTTTAGTCCCAGAACACCCTGTGGTGTGGTATTTATAGCTGACATTGTCAGCCAGTGTTGGGTGTAATGTAAGGACATGTCAAACAGTGCAGCAGTGCAATTTAATGTCTGAATAATTGGAAATGGCCCTGAAGAGGAGAGAGAGAGAGAGAGAGAGAGAGAGAGAGAGAGAGAGAAGCGAGTTAAAAATGTGATGTAAAAATTTATACAAATTCACATTCGATTCGAATGAGCATGGAAGATGTAGTTGTATTTTATTAAATTTCATATTGAGTGAGTTGAACTAAAGGTAAGAATTCCTTATATGCCAAATATTTTTTAAAAATTATTTACATTTTCAATTTCAATCATGCAATTTACAAATATGAGACCATGCAAGATAAGAAATGTTAATCACAGTGTAGCATCATTTGACTTTGTTTAATGTTTGTTATATAACATGATTTGGTATATGACACTTTAATATTATAGCTTACATTTTCACATCATGATAATTACCTTTTATCA
Organism: Ictalurus punctatus; assembly: GCF_001660625.3. Taxonomy (NCBI): domain Eukaryota; kingdom Metazoa; phylum Chordata; class Actinopteri; order Siluriformes; family Ictaluridae; genus Ictalurus; species Ictalurus punctatus. The sequence goes on from NC_030425.2 coordinate 10,071,364, forward strand.
TAATTTATAATGTTACCATGTTACATGTTTACTTGTTGAAATAGAACATGACCAGATGCCATTTCACCTCTGGTCACTTCAGTGCTGTGTGCTGTAATATTTGTTTATTTGCAATTAGTCAGAGCTTTTCAGGATAGTGCATGGAGCTGACTATTTTAAACAAGGTGAACAATACAGCTGAGAGACACAGCATTGATGCCTCATAGCTCCTGGGTCCCTGGTTCGATCCTGAGCTCCAGTCTGTGTAGAATTTCACATCCGTGTCCCTGCAGGTTTACTGGCAACCTACTAACGGTGTATTCACACCTTGCTCCCAGTATTCCCACGAGATCCAACACGACCCTGACCAGGATTAAGCGGTTAAAGAAGATAAATCAATAAATGAATGGATGCGTAACACAACTTCATATCTAACTATATAGTTAGGTAGTCAGCCTGGTAGCTATCAACCTACACATCAGCTAGCCAGCTACTGAATTTATGTCAACTTTATAGAAAGTTATATATATTTACCTGTCAAGATGGATTATATTAATAGCTCAAATTAATTATCGGAATTGAAAATGAATTATTTTAAATTAACAATCAACACCACTATACAGCAACATTATTTATTATAAAATTAAGAAAATAAAAGTTACACATTCCTCTGTCTTTCAAATGTTGAATGAAACTCTTTACTGAATCAAATATGATGATGTCTCCAGTGACGACACTGGGACATTTATGAATACAGTGAATACAGTTTATGAATACAAACCTAAGCAAAACATTAATATGCCCGTATTTAAACTTTAGCCTACTATTGTTTTCCAGCTGTAGAACTGATATCTTGTGTTTTATTTTCAAGCAGCTGAATGTTAAATACAGGTGAGAGAATTGTGTTATAGCCATTATCCAATAACCACGAATAATGACAAAGTGAATTTGCAAGCACTAGAGATCTCGATGTAGCGCTTAAAAAAGGGATGGATCTGTAGGACTTTGCATAGCAATTAATTGATTATCATAGTTAAGGAAAGTTCAAATTAATATAGTAGCTCTGGGAGTCACTACAAGTGATATGTTATTTCTCAACAATGACTTCTGACAACCTTTTATGCATGATTTATTTGATGGTGGACAAAAAGGAAAAGCCAGACGATCATCTAAGGTCATTTTGTTTATGTCAGCAACGTGTTACATTGATGGAGTACAAACCTAAGAATATGTTATTAACCTTTGTCAACTTAAAGACAGTTGGTACTTGTGTATGAATTTGTAGAGTGAGTGCCTCATTTCTCACAGTCATAAATCAGCTTTATGGCAATACAAATGGAAGTGCCCAGCCTGATCTTATATATCTTTAATAGCAGTTGTTGTAGAGGTACTTAACTATTTCAGGTATGGACAAAAATCTCTTTTAAAACTTCTATTTTTGCATAAATGGATCGTAATATATTTGGGATCAGTAAAAGGGATTTGGGGTTAGGTTGCTTAGAAGGCCTTTCAGATGTGGCTTCTCCCACTGGGACACAAGAACCAGCAAAATATATGCAAGAAATTTGCAACACCATAGTCAGCATTCACAATAGTCAATATTGTGTGTGTGTGTGTGTGTGTGTGTGTGTGTGTGTGTGTGTGTGTGTGTGTGTGTGTGTGTGTGTGTGTGTGTGTGTGTCTGTCCCTCTTTCCCACACTCAAGGTTGTTTTATACTTTATTATTATTATTTGTTTTGGTATTGTCAGTATTGTCAGTTGAAGTGAGGTCTCCAAGCTTGGTGTGCCCTGCAGACATGAGTTAATCTGAGCACACTGTGGTGAAGCTACAGCAGTAACATCAGGATCAATAGCACTCAGAGCTCTTTTATGATAGCAGCAGAGTGGCCTGGATCTGTCATATGTCATTACATCGTGACTAGCGCCATGCAAACTGAGTCCTCAGTCTCTCATTCTCTTATTGTTGTCATTCATTCTACACTATCATAATTTGCTTTCAAACATTGATGACTTTGATAGCACATATTGCATTTGTGACTTATATGTATCCCGTTGTAACAGCCCAATTGCAATTCTGCTAATATTAGCAATCATGTTATGTTTACATGTTTATGAATGAGTAATGGTATCATCTAGAATTTGACAACTGGCAGTGAATACTGAAATTCATACATAACTATTGACTTAAACACTATCTAGAAGTCATGCAAGAATTACGCATGCAGGGTGGAGTGCCTAAAACAGAGGCTTAGCTCAGTTACAAATTAATCTTACCTTGGACTTCTGCATTTTTCTTGTGCAATAATGGCTTGAGCGTGGTGCAGTAGCCACTGTCCAGTGCCACTGTCTGATAATTTGTAGTCTGAATATAATAGTCTGAATATATAAATCGAACATGTTCATAAGGCCAGTTGAAATATGGAGAACTTTCCCCAAATAAATATTCACTTAACTTGTGTACTTGACTCACAAACTATGCATATATGGCCTATTATGCATATACATCTTCTGGTTATTTAAAATGGAAAAAAAAAAAAAAAAAAGAAGATGAAAATTAAGTGTGGGGTGAGTGGTGTGAGTGAACTACACACAAACTATTCAATGTATATTTATAAAGATGGAAGTGTCTATCTCCACTTTTCTGAACACCCTGAAAAAGGTTCTTATCATCAGACACACTTCCTCTGTTCTCAGCTTTCTCTGCAAAGCTGCCCAGATGTGCAATGTGCTAATCTCTCTGCCTCTGTCAGACTGAGGGATTTATTATCAATGTTCCCATGCTGAACTGGATTTACCCAGAGTCTTTCATGTGCTTGAGTCTCACACCCATGTATAGACATACTTTATTATAGCAGATTTTCCAGTGAACTAAGAGAAAAGGCACTTTAGATTTTGATTAAAAACAACAGTAGTTTTCGACTTATTTTTTGGATAAACACTAGTTTCACATATGCTCACTAAGGGCTTCCCTTTGCTCTCAGAACAGCCTCTATTTTTTGCAGCATGGATTCCACAAAATGTTGGAAATATTCCTTTGAGTTTCTGATCCATGTTGACATGACTGCATCATGCAATTCCTGCAGATTTTTCAGATGCACTTTCATGCTGTGAATCTCCCGTTCTACCACATCCCAAAGGTGTTCTATTGGATTCAGGTCTGGTGACTGAGAAGACCACTGAAGAACACTGAACTCATTGCCATGTTGAAGAAACAAAACCAGTTTGAGACGACTTTTGCTTTGTGACATGGTGCATTATCATGCTGAAAGTAACCATTAGGAGATGGGTAAATTATGGCCATGAAGCTATGCACGTGCTCAGCAACAAGACTCAAATAGTCTGTGTCATTCAAGCAATGATTGATTGCTATTAACAGGCCCAAAGTGTTCCAAGAAAACATTCCCCAAATCATTACAGCACCTCCACCAGCATGGACTGTTAACACAAGGCAGGTTGGGTTCATGGATTCATGTTGTTGGTGCCACATTCGGCCAATCTGGCATCAACAATCATGCCATGTTCAAAATCACTGAGATCACATATTTCCCCATTCTGATGACTGATGTGAACATTAGCCAAGCTGCTGCCACATGATTGGTTCATAAGATAATTACATGAATGAGTAGGTGTACAGGTGTTCCTGTAAGAGCAGACATGGAAGTATGTTTTGATTTTACAGTGGTAATAAGAAAATTATTGGCGACATGACTGTTTCTGTGTCTGAATCTCAACATAGTAAATTTCCCCATAATCTCAATAATGTGTGAAATAAAAATATTTCTGCCCACAAAATGTGCCATCTATTCGAAAAATTCAGATTATTTAAATTAGTACAGTAATGTTTTGTCTGTTTATTGGAGCCAGTGATTGTTTTAATTCTTTTCTATCCTTAGAACCCTTTTTTTATTTCTTAAAATTGTCTTTAGATTCCAGTTGTCATTATTTACTCTATAGGTATAATAACTTTGATAACTATAGATTGTGGCTTCTATCACTGTAAAAGGATTAGAAATGCACCGACTGCTTAGCAATGCTTCATGAACCCCTGGTGGTCTCTGGGAACCACTTGGAGAAATATGGCTATACACTACATCTATGTTAGTTCATACTGTGTTCTTCTTTCTGTCTATATTAATTTCTTCTAAAAAGAGTTTCAAGAATTACTTTGTGATACCAAGTGAAATTATATTTAATATTTCTGACAAATTGATCAATTGGCCTGTGCTTATATGTCCTTGACTTCATATATACCATTCCTATTAGTTATATCACTTATTACTGTAAGAAATCACTGAAAAATTCAAAGTCATTACTGAAAAAAATGTGTTTTAAGAAGAACTGAACAATAACCTGGGACTTCAACCTGGGACAAAATTCAGCTTTATCACTCCTGAAAATATATTTTGGAGAAAACCAGAAGAGGTGAGTAATATACTAATGGACTAAATACTGTACATTGATTCACAAAATAAAGATAAATACCCACACTTTCTTCACCAGTCTTTAATGAGGTTAAACCATGAATCATTTTTTATTGTTTAAAGCCACTGCAACTCTTTAGATGGTGTCTCAGAGAGGGTACATGATGTGATAAGGCTTATCGTAGCAAAAAAGCCAGTTGTGCCTTTTTTTTTTACAGAAAGTGTACAGAAAGTGTACATTAGTATTTAGTAATGGCATCAGTAGGAACTGAGAGGCTCTTCTGGCTTACTATAGTTACCCATTAAAATCTTTGAACATGCACATCCTGTCCAAGGTTTGGACACGCAAGATTGAATACATAGTTTTTATGTTCATTGTCAAGACAGTTTGATAAAGGCTTATGGTTGATATTTGTAAATTGTGTAAATTAATGAACTGTGGAAATAATGATGTTACAAATTTATTTCTGAATCAAAACGTAAAGTAGTTTTCGCTTAAAAAAGATCCCTATGTAAAATTTTAATGTTTCTCCAAATAAGTAGATTTCATTTAGAAGTTATTGAGGTAGTTTAAATAAAAATATGAAATAAAAACCTGTCTTGGTAACTGCATAATTCCATGTGTGATGTTTCACAGTGTTAATGTATTCATTATTGTATGTATTTTATTAATCTAAAATAATATAAATTAGTTAAAAATAGATAGATAGATAGATAGATAGATAGATAGATAGATAGATAGATAGATAGATAGATAGATAGATAAATAATAAGAAAAGCCGACTATGAACAGATGTCCATCTTTCAGATGAGACGTTAAACTGAGGTCCTGACTCTTTGTGGTCATTAAAAATCCCAGGACACTTCTCATAAAAGACTAGACGGTGTCTTGGTGAAATTCACCCATAGGCCCTTATCTATCATGACCATCCCTGAATCTAAGGAATTATTATTATTATTATTGTTGTTATTATTATTATTATCATTATTATTATTATTGTTGTTGTTGTTGTTGTTGTTGTTGTTGTTGTTGTCATCATCGTCGTTGTCGTTGTTGCTATTATTATTATTATTATTATTATTATTATTATTATTATTATTATTATTATGTGCTCACTATGTCTAAAGTTTTGACTGGTAGTGAGTGTAGTTATTGTATATAAAAGTTTGCATTATGTGAACACACACGACTGGGAAAATAGCTTTCTGTTCCATAGTGGTTTGGGCAATCTTTCACTGTAATATCACAATTAACCACGCAACATTGTGTGCAGCTCAATCTGAGACCTACTGCTATTTCTATGTGTTCATTAAAACCAGTTTATTAATCCAGTTGTTCCCAAAGGTTTCTTGCAATCCTTGAGAAACAGCCCTTTAGGATACAACCCTACAAAGCCACTCTTTCCTAATCTTCTGTTTTAAGGGTTTGGCACAGCTAAATCACCCTTTATATTTGGCAAAAACACTGAGAGTTGATCTTTATATAAGATTTTACAAGGATGGAAAGTGTTAGCTGTCAGCCAAGCCACTGTGGCTTTAAATGGACCATCTCCCGTAATTCATACAGGGGGTGGGGAGTATTTTGTCATTGCCATTAGCGTATCAGTGGAAATGCATTTCTCTTCGGCATTTGGCAAAATATAACCACTCGACTTGATTACTCAAACAGAGGACTGGGCTGGGCTTTACACTGAGAGGAGACAGCTGAGACAGCTACTCTAATAAATTACCTTGTGCAGAATAAGCCTGTGCAGTACAAACAACGCATGATCTATCAGGTGGGGAGAAATGTGCTGCTTCAGAAACACAGAAAGGACTTATTTTATTAGAGCTACAAGACATATGAAAAATTGCATACTACACATATTGGTTGTATAACTTCATGAATCCCTGGAATTACAATGAAAGTGATGTGATTTTCAATTAATAAATCATAAAGCATGTATTATACCATTTGAATTGATACATCAGTAGATTCAAACCTGTCAATAGCCATAACCTTTACATTTTCATTCAAGTTGACCGCATAGCTCACTAAAACTTCATCCTGATCACAAACATCATGAGCAGTCAAAAGCTGGGACATTATGCAGAAACCAAGAAAAGTGTTAAATAAATCAAAACTGTTTTATTTTGTAAGTTCTTAATAGTATTCCTGATGAAGTTTTGCACATGCTCATGCAAAATAATTTCATGCAATTGCAATTTCGCCAATTGAAGTAGTTTCTCAGGGCAAAAAAAAAGTATAAAAACTCTGCAAGCTGCATCACAGATTTTGAAACAAAGCAGCAGCAAAATTGAGCATTTTTTGGCCACAACAATCACAACAAAACTCAGTGAAATCCTGTATGGAGTTATTTGTAACTTTTATAGCTTTGTTGTTTGTATGAGTTTATGAATTAGCAATCAACCACACTGACAAATTTACATCCACAATTACACATGGCAGTTGTTGATCAAGAGACTTTATCACAGTTCATTTACACATATAAAAATCACTTTTAAAAATCATCAGAAATTATTCACAAAAATTATTGATGCAGTACAAACATATGGTTTTGTAGCTTGTTGGCAAGGAAAATGATTTTCCATCTGTATCTTATTGTAGACCAGTGCTATGTTTCCAACCATAAATTCTTGCCAATAACCCAATCCAATGACTTGCCTTGCTGCACCGGCAGCTCCTCTCATTAGTATACTAAAGGCTGTTTTTTTCGCCCCTATGTTTCATCACCAGACATGCCTTTGGAAATTAGGCATACACCCAACATTAACCATTGCTTCTAAGTAAAATAGCTGTGATTCCTTAATTTACATTATTCTATACTGCATATTCTCTTTCTTCCTCTTTATAAGTGTGCTATGACCTGCCGACATGTTCAAAGACAAAGTGAGTCATTCTGGCAGTGCACCATTGTAAAAAGGACAGTCTTATAAATGTAAAAAAAAAAAAGAGAAGAAGAAATTGCTCTGGGGAACAGGCTAACAGGCAGTAAATTGTTTGGGGTTGGCTGGGCACCTACATTTTTTTCATTCCACTTGACTCTGACTGCAACTAACATTTTTTCTGATTTCCAAATTGGCTGCATTTCCCTTGCTGTCATATTTTATTCATTTAATATTCTAATGCTTTTTCCTCACCATGCAGATGGCAGAAATGCACCCCATACATTAAAATGGCCAATGGCTTCCTTCCAATTCCCTGCTTTCCTGCCCTCATCAATTTCCTATTCACGGTTATTGCTGTCAGTGCCTCAGGTCTTGGATAAACCAAAGAGCCATCTCTCAGACTCCAAGGACCAGTCTCAGGTGTTAATCAGCCGTGCAGGAGTCCAAAAGGCCAAATGCAGCCTGGAATTAGCTGGATTTATTCACACTAACTGCATACTGCATGCTACAAATCAACAAACCTGACACAATCTGTCCTAAATTACTGTGTGGGGATCAAATGAATAACCTCTGAGCAATGACTGAAACTGAATATGGGCTGCGATTATGGTTTTTGGTGATTATTAATATAAGTGATCTTCAAACATTCTGTAAAAATTATTGAGACTTTGTTATGATAACTTTTCTTGCTTTGTCAAATCAAATGCTGTTTGCAATCTGTTGCTATGAAGCTCAAGACTTCACATAGTGGTCTAAGCATTATGCTCTAGTACATGTTATGTGCTTATTTCCCCTAAAATGTATAGTAAAAAAATGGACTCTCTCTCTCTCTCTCTCTCTCTCTCTCTCTCTCTCTCTCTCTCTCTCCTTTACACAGTATTTTTTTTACTTACTTATCCATACTTTAGTGAGGAACAAGTCACATATGAACATCATTAAACAGTTACAATGACAATAAAATGTGTGATGGTGATGAATTCCAGGGGTCAGCATACAACACTTTTGTTTTCAACTGCTCAGATTATTTGCATGTTGGGTTTCAGGGCAGATTTTAGCATTTAATGCATATTTAGATGGACAATTTGTTCTGTTTCCAAAGGGCATATTTTCTTCTGGGTTATTTGCAATAGTTAATAAACTGTATACAGATTAACAACATATAAGTTAATAAATATATAATTAGTAAACAAACATCATGGGTATAGGAATGGTAAATGATTTTATGCAGCAATATCCTGGCAATATATTGGACTGTTATGCCACCTACTCATTCATATACCATCATATTGTTCTTTTCTCCTCTTGCTTTTTTTGTTGAAACATATTACATTTGACAGCAAAGAAAAAACACCATTTGCTTCTTCAGTCTACAATTTCTATTCACTAACTTTTTCAGGTTTAAAGGCAAGCGCTCCTGTTTAAAGGCAGTGGTCTTGATGCTGTTGAAAATTCCAGTCTCAGACACTTCTAGTCAAGAAAAATCTCTTGATTATTTGAACCACACACAATTTTAATAATCTGAATGGACAGCTCAAAAAATCAATTTAAGTAGCTACATAACACAAAAACACAGAACTTTCCCCACATAAATATTGACTTTTGCACTTAACCTGCCAACTTAAGTCGCTTATGTCCCTTTCAGAATGTATTTTTGTAATGATATATCATTTGATTTGATTTATTGATTGATTTGTCTCTATTTCTATAGCTGTTTATCCAATAAGATTAGTTTATTAAGCTTGGTTCACATTTGGTGTATTGTGAAAATATTCTGTGTAAGAAAAATTAATGGAAGACGGATTAAAATAAAGCATGGTTTGGGGAAATGTCATTCTTTTACCGATTTTGAGGGCAGTACTAAGGGTAAATCTATATTTTGGTATGCTGTGTGTTTAGCAGTTCATTTACTACAGTTAAGTGGAAACTGAAACAGGGTTGCATTGGCTATGACTATTTCCAGACAAGTCAAATATGCTGCATACATTAAACAGCTGTGCAGAAGACATGAGAATAGCAGAGAGTGTGTGAAATATAATTTTAGTGTGATCCACAGCAGTCATACTGACATTATAGGGTCTAAAGGTAGAAAGAAGTGAGAACTTGATGAAGGAGTGGGTTTTCACACCCTCTAACTGTCCCTTCTCATTAGCAGCACTCATCTTTCACAAGTCATCCACAAGCAGGAGCTGGGAAGAGAAATATGAGAAGGGGTACCACTAACACAGGAATGCTTTAGATGAGAAACTAGATAGGCTAGACTGTCTAATGCAGCAAAGAGAGCTGCATTTAGCTCTTGATGGATGTTGCAGAGAACACTAGCCCATGTGTCCTGCTCTGTGAACCTGAAAATGCTGAGTGACTCCTAGAAACATCGCTTTTGATTGAGCCAACATGGAAGTGGAGGGGGAGGGTTGAAAGAGTGGAGAGGAATTTATAAAGGAACCATGACAAAATGTTATGTTGCCCACCATTCTCCCGTCAAGGGTATATTTAGAGTAATTAAGATGCTTGTCTTTAGGACAAATGCGTAGAGGAGGAGCCTGAGGACAGGCAGAAAGAGAGACGAAAGGGGGATGGGAGGAAGCAAAGAAGCAGATCCAGTTGGCTGTGTAATCCATTAATACTACAGCGAAAAACGGCTGGCAAAAACAAAAGAAGCATTAAAAGTCCTCTCTGTTCAGTATAAGTGTACAGCACAGGGAATAGCAGGATATGTCTGTCATTGGCGCTTAGTTTATGTGTGCATGTATAGCTACCTTTTAAAAAACACAGAGCAGGAAAATGTCATGGTAGTATTTTTAACATTTACAATTGCAATCAAAATTATTCAATCCCTACTAGGATTTATTGTCATAATTTACAGAATTTCAGCTGTTTGGAATAAACAAATCAAACAAAAGCAATTGAAATAGTTCAACACAACGAGTGCTTCATGTGGTTTCCCCAAGTTCTATTGAAAATGCTACTTATAATGACTTCTCCAGTATCAAAACTATTCAACCCCCTGAATAGAATCCCTCACAACAGCACAAATATGCAAAACAGGTGTTGTCTCAAACACACCTGGTGCAACTAATCAAGGGCTTCATTAGTTGCACCAGGTGTGCTTAAGCTGGAACACATGAAATACATGAAATACCTGGTTGGGGAAGAAAAAGGAAGCGCTGGCTGTGGGTTTGTTAAGTGTACACCACTTGGACACATCAAAGGTTAAAAGGTAAAAGTACAAATCCATAGGCAGAGTATATACATAGAGTACAAGTTTAAAGGGTAATATGGCTGACCCCAAGTAATATGGCTTAGAGTTTAATGACAATTGCAAAAGACAGAATTAAGCAAATTGAAAAAGAAAGGCAAATAAGGACATTTTTTACAGTCATTATTTCTTCCGGATCCATAGCTAGAGCTCAGTACATTTGGTAAAGGTCAAACCCAGATGTCCACTCCTGGGTGTGATTGGTTCAGCTAGTCACTTGTCCCATTTAAGTTCTTACACTGTTTTCATGTAGGTTGGTGTTATGATATCACTAATATTCATCTTAGGCCTAATGCTATAAACCCACAATTTAATGAAACTGGTGTAAGGTTACTGCGATGAGTTTGTCTTCATGGTGTGAGTACAGAGAATTTCACACAAACTGCATGGCTCTTGACAGCCAGCATGGCTATCTTCTCAAATGAGAAAAGCACATCATTCAGAGGTGCATAACTAGCCCTCTACACTCTTTACTGTACTAGCACCCAGGTCTTGGAATTGATACTCAGTCTGTCCCACCAAATAGGTCTGGAATCAATCCTCAGTGTGAACTCAAGCATTAGCCTAATTGGGGAAAAAATGCTTTCATACCAATAGAATATCAATTGGTTCACACAAACATGAAACATGGAAGAATCATATTAAATGTTGGAGATCTTAGTTGAAGGTTTGTGTTGCTAATCATTCTATTTGGCCTTGTCATGTGTTGGGTAGTGGATACCATGATACAGGTCTTGGATATAATAATTTTCTCCATTCTCTCCTCTCTGGGGCCCATTGTCAATATAGATTAGCTATACCATTCTTGGAATCAGGGCATTGGTTAAATTTAATAATAATAATAAATTAATGGGGACTAAAGCGGTTGTCTGGGATTCTCTTGCTTAGCAATTTTGACATATTTAAGACTTCTATGATTAGTAAGGCTGATGAAAACGAGGAAAGGCTGTTCACTCTCAAACCAATGTCTCCATTCTTTTAATGCAAACTTGGTTCAAACTGTCTGGTTTCCCCATGTCCCCATCTCTCATGTCCTGTCCTTCAAGTGAGTTTGCATGAGTAGAAAACATATTGGTGGAGCTTCTGTGTGCTTGGCAGTAGTTAACTTAATTACAGAAGCATTTACATCTATGACAAAAGGCAGGGATGAATTGTACTGTTTTAAGATAGCGACACAGGCACAGCTTTCTCTTTTTTCTTTAAAGCTTTTAATGCAAATTCATCACACTATAGGGTTCTAGGCTTTGCTTTAAGGAAAGAAGTGAGGGACCCATCAATTAAATGATGTGCAAATGAATCAGCAAATAACAGAAATTTCTGTAGTTCTTAACCAGCATGCTACTGCCATTAGTTTAACTGCTTTCATTTGAGTATCCCAGAAGTCTCTGCAGGTCTTTTACTGTGCCAAGTTTGGACTCGCATGTTAATGCTATTACTTTCACTTCTTCCATTTATAACCCTCTGAGGGCCAAGACTACAGCAGAGAAAGGTGATTGTTGCTTCATGAATTTTACATTTTCCTAGTTTAACATATAAGTGGTTACCTAGCAGACATGTCAGCATTTAAATATCATATTAGAGTTCATTAATGGAAATGGAAATTATAATATCTGTATTTACAATAGTCTACTACTTCAGCAAAACTTTCTTTTACAAAACAGCAGGGGCATTTGGCAGACCATATGGCATCATCTGATATTCATAGTATCCTGGGATTGTGTTGAGTGCAGTCTACCATTCAACTCCTTCTTGTACATGGATTAAGTTTTATGCACTACACAAATCTAGTTTTGTGACTATATAAGTTTTCTGTAAAGCTTATTTTGACAATGCCTATTCTTAATAGTGCTATTCAAATAAAATTGATCTGAATGGATTTGAATTGAACATATTGCCATCTTTAACTCTGCTGGAGTTGTGGGAGCTAGATGCAAAGGCTAACAATATAATTATAGTTACAGAATTGAGACCCCTGTAACCAATACATAGTCAGAGATTCCCATCCTTTTTCTCTATAATTAAGAATGTGGGTGGGTAAGTTAATATAATATATCTTAAATGAATATTCTTCTATGGCCATCATTTCAGAGTGTGAAAAGGGGTAAGCCCAGGTGCACAGGGGTGCTGCACAGTGGTTATGCTAATCTAATCTTTCTAATCTCCTGTTATCTCAGGACTTGTACGTGGCACGATGTGGAAAGGTCTTGTTATAAAAGTGACAATATGAGCTTCAGACTCTAAACTTTATGTTTACCATGATATTGCTGAAGGACCGAATGATTAAAAAGAAGATGCAGTCAAAATTTTGAGCCCCTTCCCAGAATCATCCATGCAGTTTCTGAATGATGAATGCAAAGTTGATGAGTGGGGGCTTTTAAATGTGTGGCCAGTTCTCAGTGAATTGTCCAGCAGCTCAAGAGTTTGTACATAAAGTGAGTTCCAGAGTAAACAGACGCTAAGCACTTTCTATTCTTAATCAGTGTTTATGTATGGCATGCTTACTCGTCAAACCCCAGTACTGTCCTGGGAGCTGTCATATTTATCAGTGACATTCTGAGTTTTGCAAGAAGATAATGAGTAGCAGTTGTCCTGACGTGTGTGAAAGGAATTGGATTTTGTGCAGTGCCCACTCACCTCATCAGACCTGCTCTTATTACTGCAGGTAGAGCTGCAGAGATCCTCTAAAATAGGTTGACATGGGCTCCCAGGAGTTGCCAATTGACTGAAGTTGTAACCAATGACTGAAGTGCTTATACCTCTACTAAAATCACAGAAATATTTTTCTGGAACACATTCTTCTCAAACACTTAAGAGCAGAGTGTGCAGGATTATGAAGCTTACAGTATTTAGGTAAACAAAGGCAAATAAAATTGAGGCAAACAAAATAAATAAATAAAAACACAAAAACAAAAGCACAGTCCCATCAGTGACAAGGAGAAATCCAGAGACAATGTTTAAAAGACCAGTAAAAGGACATAACTCCAATATAATCCAAAGTTTGCTGATAGGATATCAAAAATTATAAATAAGCAGAGACTAATGAATTGTACTGGAAACCTGATTAGGAACAGTGCCACATAATGTATGTTGAAGATTTAAAATTACTTTCAACTGCAAAATAAATTATATTTAATTTGATGTTATCCTTAGATAACACTCATTGATTATAGCCAATCACAGTTCACCTCATATTACATATTTATGAGCTATAAAGTGGCACACCTAGCTTGCACTGCTGATAATGGATAGGTGCACAGGTTGAGATGGCACCTGTTACTCAGTTTTAGTGTGCAAACTTTCTTTGTTCCAATTCAAAATGGCTTGAATTTATTTTTGTCGGTAGAAATTACATGCAGACAAGAGTCTTTGGTGAACAGTTTAGTATGCATTAATAATTGGGTTCAGTGCAGCTTGGGATTTGCTAGCCAAAAATAAACAAAAACGACTTTCCCAACTCACATTAGCCATAAAGTGGATAAGCACACAGTAAGTCATTTTAATACTGTACATATACATATGTTAAACGATATTAATTAACATTAATTAACTAACTACTGTAACTAGTTAGGTAGCTTCCAGTAATGAGCATGTTACATCTAAGAATACATTAGCTTAATAGGTATATTAATTTGCTTTTGAAACATTATATGATAAACTGACATTTATTGAAATAGCCAGCTGTAAATTAATTTAAATGAATTGCTCCTTATATCTAGCTGGATTGTTTTCTACGTTGCTTGAAGAGCATGTATACCCCATGCCAGTTAGATTGTTCTGCCCAGGGCATTGTTGGCTGCTGAACAGATCTTCAAATGTTTTGAGTCAGAACAGTGGGAACTCAGTCAACACACCTGACTGATTAGAGAAGCCAAGGGAAGCATGTCCGTGCTTTTTCTTAAGGGTTTACAGACTTTCTTTAATGCTCGTTACTGTGCTAAAAATACTGATGGTGTACCCATCGTTTCACCATAATCCTAATACTAAAACATCTTTTGCATGAAGATATTTTAGAATGTTTTTGTTACAGTAGTGTTTTATCGTCTGTACTATGTGATTACATGCTACATATTGAGGTATGATATGGCATATCTCAACTATTTAGGCATATTCATTTACAGAATGCCCTATTAAAGAATTGCTAAGTTTCCTGTATAGCAACCATTCACAACTCTTTCCATAATTCTTTTAAATATGCATTCACACAGTTTGTATACTATCATAACTTGTATAATGATTTTACCATGAAAAATGAACCATCATTTTATGCCGGGGGCAACTGTGGCTCAGGTGGTAGAGCGGGTCGTAGGGTTGGTGGTTCGATTCCCAGCCCACATGACTCCACATACTGAAGTGTCCTTGGGCAAGTTGCTCCTGATGGCAAGTTATGAGTTATAAGTGAATGACACAGTATAAAGCGCTTTGGATAAAAGCGGTATATACGTGCAGACCATTTAAATTGCTAGATTTTGTCAATTTGAATTGTTTGTGTAATTGTTTGTTTATGTACTTATGAAGCCTCTTTGATCTTTGGCAATATCCCATAATCTGCTTGGGAAACAAGTAACAATTAAGGATTGAAGTGTACAGGCTCAATCTATGAGTGAGCTTTAATACATCCCCATAATATACAAGAGCTGCTTACACTCTCACATTACCAGTTCAACCATTTGAGAGGAGAAATATGACTGCTCATGCTACTGACTGTCAGATAGAAAGATTACAGACATGTGTGATAAACGTTTATTTATATATGTTTATAATATTTTTATGAGACTTACTTCTTTGGAAAACAGACTTTGTCTTAGCATGAATGCCTGAGTGAAGAAATGGATAAATGCAATTTCAGAATTTGCTCATTTATGTATTTCACCCTTTACACAAACAGCTTGCTGAACTGACCATTACAATCAAGATAATTATAGCCAATTGTAAGTGCTTGATGAGCTGAACTGATTTGTCATCTAAGACAGATACCTAAATACAGATGAAAAAATAAATACTTGCAAATTCTAACATTTTATTTAATACTCCACATGTCTTAATTCGATTTGTGTTTACTTCGAGTATGACTTTAGCCAGATGAAGGTAATCAGAAATCACTGTTTACATGCTAGTTTCCTAATCAGAGTATTGTCTTAATCGGGTTAATATTGGAGTATTGTTGTCCATGTAAACATACTGATTGAGTTGATATGCCTTTCCTGAAGAAAAACTTTAACACTCTTTGCTCTGTGCCAAGATTCCATAATTTTTTCGTCTACTTGATCTGCAAAAAAAAATGCCATTAATTTAAATTATTTAATTCGACAATGTTCAGCTATTAAACAAAAATTGTTGTTATATCTGTCCTTTGTTCATTTGCTACGAAGTTAATAATAACTTTTTTTTTTTTTAAAGGCCGGGTGAACATCCTCTGAGCGTGGTGATTCCATAATTTTTTTACCACGGGTTGCAGTTGTAATGTAATGGTGGTTGAGATGGATGCAAGTGCAGACCTTTATTGAACAGAGGCAGGCAGACAAAGCCAAAACGTGAGTTAAAAGCGTAGTCAAAAACAGACAATCTACAAACGGGCATAAACAAGGCTAAACTAGAATCCGAGAACGAGAACAAAACTATGGCACAGACACATGGACCAATTAAAGGCTTGGCACGGTAATAACACTCAATACTTCACCACAAGCAAAGCGACACGAGGGGTTTAAATACTAAACGTAATGAGGGGTGAACACAAAACAGCTGAGACTAATGATAACACGTGAGGGATACATCCAATAACATACAAGGGTGAAGACAGGACATAAACCTTAACAAAACACGTGTCAAAAGTAAACAAAGACCATGTCACTGAAAACCCGGAAGTGCGTGCTCACGCTTTGAGCTAGCGCGAGGGGAAATCATGACAGTTATAATGTGAGTGATAACTAGAATAATTTCACAGCATTAAATTAAACTATAAATGGTTAAAAAATAAATTCAAACTTTTTAATTGTTGAAAAATTACTGTAATTTAAGAAGAATAACACATTTTGGGTTGAGCTGTTATAAGAGCATAATCCACTTTAGGGTGGTAATGGTATCACAACCTAGTGATTGTTCTATAATGATATATTTGTATGGTGTGTGGACATAGAGGATCACTTTGGATCACAAAAAAGCATAAGTAAAACTTTTAAGATCCTTTATATCAGATCATCATTGTGTTTCTGATTACATTTGACTTTCAAATTGGCAGAATATTGAGTCGGTTCTTAAAATGGTTCACTGGTTCCCTAAACAGGCAGCAGTTCCAGCACTATCACTGGCATTTTTCCAAGCGGGTATCAGAGGCAGGATTTACTGCTATGATTCGTGC
The DNA here is from genome assembly GCF_001660625.3 of Ictalurus punctatus. Taxonomy (NCBI): domain Eukaryota; kingdom Metazoa; phylum Chordata; class Actinopteri; order Siluriformes; family Ictaluridae; genus Ictalurus; species Ictalurus punctatus. The sequence continues at coordinate 10,088,264 of NC_030425.2, forward strand.
CTGAATCACCTAATAAATATATGATTCAGTCTGGACCCACAAACATCAATATCAAATGTAGCATAAAGCAGTGTTTTTTTTCTTTGGATCAAAGAAAGAGAGGGAAAGCAAAGTGCCTCAGAAATTCGGCCAGAAAGAGAAAGAGAAAGAGAGAGAGTCATCTTCACTTGGAAAGAAATGAGCTACGTTGTAATGAGAGATTTGAGTCCATAAATTTACCCTGTTATCTGCACTCCTGCCCAAGTTTTACCTCTTTCCATGCTCTAAAAATAACCATGCTGAGAACAGTTTGAATCAGCTTCTGACTCCACTGTCCACTGGGCTGCCTTTTTCTGTTTCTGTCTTTCTTTGCTTCAAGTCTGTCTATCTATCTTTAATTTTTTGTGCATTTCTAATTATAAAACTTGCAAAGAACCCTCTAGACATATAACAATCCTCCATAGCAATAAAATCTCCAGAACATTCTGGATTTCTCAAATTGCTAGCTGGGTTTTGTGCACATTACCACCATTACCTAACCACTTCCACCCCTAATCCTCCAAACACACACATACACACTCACACACATTTTATTCCATCCTGTAATAAATACCACTTATATAACTTCTCAAAGACCGTTTAAGAGATGAGGCAATTTATTCAGGTATATTGCAGATGTGAACATGAGGAAGCATAATCCTCTAATGAGCACTAATGAGAGCTCTGGACTCTTAAAGTCACTTCTGTCATGGTGCGGTCACTGTTGATGGTCTAACAAGGGATGGATGGAGCTGTTATTCCATAGCAAATCCTCTGCCCAATGTAGAAAATGCCTAAAGAATGAAATTACACAGCCTACTCTTCACACACACCTCCAAATATTCAGCTAATTTTCCATCTTGAAGGTCAAGGTCGTTTTTACACTTGCCCAGGAGCTTTCAGTCTAACGGCATGAATGTGAATGTGGATCAGTGTCACACTTCAAAGATATTAGGGCAATACTATTCCAATTACATTAAAAAATATTCCCAAAATGTTCCTAATCGTATTTGCGATTTTGTAAAAGTAAGAGTATAATCCCAACAATCATCCTCTGCTTATTAAGGCAAATTTATATTTCCATTTATTGCTGTCTCTGCTGTCCATAATTATCCTTTATTAGGAGTATTTCTGCTACAGGAGTAACTCTCAGAGCTTAATGTATGATTCATGCAGACTCTGTCTCCAGTCTTACTTGCCTCTAATGACCCTCTGCAATTACTAAATCTATCATGGCCCACAGAACAGCCTTTATATAGCTCTTTTGTTCCTAAGAGCACATACTGAGTTTAACTGATAATGTTTTCAAATTGCCTTCGAAAGGTTGTGTCCTGGCTAATGACATTTTCAACATTCTAAAAACATCCTTGGAACAGAGAATGCTTCAAAAGCTGTGGCTACTTGGTGGAATGGAGGAAAACATTACATCCACAGGAAAAAATAAATGAATAAATAAATAAATAAGAATTATGAATGCTGAGCATATTGTTAATACAATAATAATATGATTTGGTTACCATTTGACAATTAAATTACATTAAATAACAGTTTATCCGAAGAGTTTGTGAGTTTAGTATTGTATTGTGACTTATTCACATTCAATCATGTTTACTTTAATTACTACACCATAACTGAAAGTCATTAGGTGATAGGGTGTCCTGCACTTGCCACCTTTCTTTTTTTCTCATTATGCGCATTATGTTACACTTATTGATTGGTGCATTTGGCATTAATTTCCTGAACCAACTCCCTGCCAATGATGCTTGGAAATGCAGTTACCTCAGCAAAGTCACCTCTGGCCATTGCTCAAATGTGGCTTGTTCTTTATGAATGTGATTTCTCATTGCAGAGGACATTCTTATATTGGTGTACTGTTTATTTGATTTGTTTGTTTGTGCAAGACAATAGCCATATTGATCCTTCAATTATTATTACTAGTATTATTACTATTATTAGTATTATCCTACGATCACTATCATTCCTTAGGGCCAATATTATGACCGTTTCAAAGTCCCCCATAGTAGAATAGCTGCCATGTTGAATTATTACCATTGTGATTTTTTTCCTCCTACAAATTTGGTCAAATTATTCTCAAAAGTGAATTGATGAGCTTGAGGCTGGGCCTCCCAAAACTTACTGAAGGATATTTTATATTTAAAATAATCTTCCAGACATACTAACCAAGTTGAACGCAATGACACACATCAAGAACAAAGCCTTTAATATACTTTGTATTATCTGCAAACTTGGTGGGCTGTTTTAAAGACCATGCCCTTGTGACTATTATTCTTTTTTGTTGTGGCTGGCCATATTCTAGTCTTGTTGGGCTGTTTCCTGGATTTGAATGTGATTTTGTTTTTGGTCTTGCCTCTCACAGGTCTTAGATTTGGCATTGTGTATTCATAAAATACTTTTATTAATAAATTTCACGTACTGCTCTTGGATTCACTTTCCTAAGTTAAATTGTTCAGTGTCATAAATCATGACTTTTTTAACCTTTGTGGATGAAGGTATTTTATGTTCATAACTATCTTATCCAATAAGTAAATGAATAGGTCTATAAAACCATAAATAGTATTGTTCTATGTCTGAGTTATAAACAAAAATGGGTGAATGACATTTCAGGATCCTCTTCAACACTACGTGATTAGCTGTGTATTTTGGCCCATCGTGTCAGTGAGTTACCCTGGCTGACCTTGTGGCAGTGCTTATTGGGCCATATGATGAAAGATATCATGTTAATCTTAATGGAGTATGTGAAATAAATGTGCTTGTGGAGCTTGGTGGAGGAGGAACACTAGTGCTGGAGGTCTGGCCCATTGGGTGTAGTAATCATTTAACTCAACAAAAGGGGTCATTGTCTGGCCTCAGTATAGTCTGCCCATCCCCCAGTCTGGGCTGGATCAAAATCCCACAGGAATGAAGGGGGAAATGTCTAGAAAGCAACATCCTTGGTCACTACAATGCAGTGTAAAACAGCACTAAAAGAGTCATCTCTACACCATGAAGTTAAAAAGCCTTTTAAGCTCAGAGTATGGATTTACACTATATGGCTAAAGGTTTGTGGTTTGCTTTTTGAACATCTCGTTCCAGATTTATTCCCCCTTTCTGGGAAGGCTTTCCACAAGATTTTGGGGCATGGCTGTGGGGATTTGCCCATTCAGCCACAAGAACATTAGTGAGATCAAGCTCTGATGTTGGGCGAGGAGGCCTAGGGTGCAGTCGGTGTTCGAATTCATCCCGAAGGTGTTCAGTGGGGTTGAGGTCAGGGCTCTGTGCAGTCCACTTGAGTTCTGTGCATGCCACCTGGCAAATCATATCTTTTGCTTTGTGCACAGTAGCATTGTCGTGCTGGAACATGTTTGGGCCCCTTAGTTGCAATGAAGAAAAATTGTAATGATACAGTATTCAAAGACATTCTAGACAATTGTGTGCTTCCAACTTTGTAACAACAGTTTGGGGAAGAAACACATATGGTCAGGTGTCCACAAACACTTGGCCATATAGTGTTTAATGGAGTTTTGATTTGAATTTTGAGATTTGATTTGGTTATTGTCTTAAACTGAAGTGGGCATTCAGACTGGTAGTCCTCTTAAATTGGGAGTCTAAGGGGTTAAAATTAAATACATACTGTTCCAGCTTACCTGCCTGGTGCAAAAAAAAAACGTTCATACATTTTTGGTTACAATTAAGAACTGCAGTAATATCCCCCTGATATTTTCCATAGCTCATAGAAAAATTACTTTGTCTTACTGCCAGCTGGCACTGATATTGTTTATCACTAACTCTGTGTTTGTGTGTGTGTGTGTGTGTGTGTGTGTGTGTGTGTGTGTGTGTGTGTGTGTGTGTGTGTGTGTGTGTGTGTGTGTGTGTGTGTGTTCGTTCAGTCTTCTTTGTCTCATTTCACATGATGAACTTATAAAATATTCATAGCAGACACTATTCTAATTCAATACATTTTCTGTTTTGGGTTTCACATACCATTCTCATTAAACCCTGTATTCAGTCCAAAAATATATGGCAAAGATTCAAGATTGTTATTCTCATCAGATATTTTTGCTTAGAACCTTTTGTGATCATACATTTTGTTTTGACACACAAAACAGGATTATACCTTTCAAACAGTATTTTTGTATTCTGCCTTTTAGCAAACTGAGAGAAAATTTTTCCAACCAAAAGGCATTTCTCTGCGTAAATTTTGAGTCCAGGGTTTGAATCT